>NC_065901.1:12712633-13014037 GCF_905147045.1 Nymphalis io
TATATGCATATGTGTGTAATAAATAGTAGTAGTAGTTTATTGTTAGTGCGAAAGACTTTAGCAATAGCAATACAATCATAACTTGAGTTATCATACTGGCATACATTACAATTACAAAGATTTTGACAACCGTCACAACCCGTTCTTTCCTCCCATCTCCTCTCCTCATCTCACTTCATCTCACTGCAACTCTTCGTTTATCTTTTTTTTACCACGCCGATATAATATTGTATTATTTTTTGTTATTTGTCTATATTTTACTTTTATTATTAACGTTTTTAAACTTATTCGTCTAGACAGATTTATTACCAACGTTTATATTTTCAACGCACGTGCAAGATATTAATTATAAAAGTATTATGTTTTTTATAAATTATTTCTTCTCAGTTTTGTTCAGCATCACTATAATAAAATCAACAGAAATAATGTTTACGTCTTCGGAACTGCTATGCAGGTGTTAATGTCATGATGATGAAGTTCTAATAGATTTAAACGGGACTTGACATCTGCGTAGATAAATCACAGTGCATGAATGTGCAGGTGCACTTTATATTGTTACAGATGATGATTGAGGTGATCAGGTGAAAGACGTGCGCACTGCTGGGCTAAGGCGTCCTCGCCTTTTTTAAGCAGCAGGTTTGGAGCTCAGAAGCAACAATTATGTTTATTTTTGCATTCATTTTTTGGACATCGTTTTACGTCCACGTGTTTTATCCATTGTTCCAGATGGTTATGAAATGTCGCAATGTTGGGAAAATGTCTTACCCAGGAATCAAAACTGTATACTCGGAAACTGCAGCCTTGTAAACTAGCCATTAGACCATTGAGGTTTTATTTATTTATCTGATTATAGTTTTGTTACTTTTTGACTATTTTATAGTTTAAAATCAGAGCCCCACTTACCACATTCACGAGACAATATTCGAATTTAGTTTTTGCGAACTTTCTAGAAATAGCGAACGAAGCGGTCCTCGTGGAATTACGAGAAATTTAATATAAAACTATGGGACAGGATGGCCATATTTCAACTCGGCGGAACACATCTGTGACGAACTCGCTTGTATTTTTTTAAACTGGAAATTTCGTTTCGTCTGAGTTCGTGAAAAAAACGTATTAACAGTGAAATATCACTATCGGTGTTTGACAAAAGTTTAAATTAAAATTTTGTATTTTGGGCGATGAAAATTAAAATTAAAATGCTTTTAACTTTGAACATGAACATACTTTTAGCATTTTTTCAAATTAACCTACATATATACGACAGTTTTAAAGTCTAGTGTACATGCCCGAAAATAGTTGGATCCCATGACAATCACAATAGTAAAATAATTAACGAAGCAAAATAACAGCTCGAAACTGCCCCACAGCTGGGCAAAGATTTCCTATTTCCAGAAGATGATAAAGACTTATTCCACTACGCTTCTTCATTAGTGGATAGCCGTGGTAGATGAGGTTTCACATAAATAAACACATGAAACGTATATATCTTTTGTTTCGCTTAAAATCTGACGATCACGGTATTCATAATGAAGACTGACCAACTGTTCACAACATATTGTAAAGCAAAAGTGTAAGTGCATACGACAGTACGACAAATATGACACGATTAGAAAGAGTTCAAGCACAGTACCGACGCTTTATATGCTTCAATTGTTACTGAGAATTTCACTACAGAGAAACTCATCTAATCCAACGAAGAAAACAGTTTTGAATTTATAACCGTGTAAAATAAAAAATAAAACATTTTATTTTACACACTTCAACGCACACGTAATATTATTCTACTAATACGTTTTAGATACTGAACAATAATAGTAAAAGTAAACGCGAAGTTTCCTAGAAAATGTTCAAAATATATTCACGTATGGCGAAATGAAATGTATCGAAAAGTTATCTAACTCTGTTACGGCATGCACTGGAAACTGCAAGTTATGCAGTGTAGGAAATTGAGTTTTGGATTGTATATTTTTAATGTTTTCCTGTTATATATTCGCGAGAGTTGCGCTCGTGTTGCCCGAATTTGTTTTGATATTTGACATGATGATTCTGTTACTCGACTAACGTTTATAGCAATCGATTCATAGTACATTGCATAGTACAGGGGCCCGAGCGTGCCTAACCAGCTCGTGAGGCTGCCCCACCAGGCCACGCATAATCTCGGGGTGGACCGTCGTGCCGGTTGGTGACCGGTAGGTGGGGTCCCGGCGGCCACTTCCGGGGGGGTTCGGGGGCCCTTCCGTCCGGCGGGTCAGTGTATTTTTCCTTTTGGCAACCACTTGGGGAAACACGCCTCCACACTTTGCCCATCCCTATCGTGGCAATACATCGCTCGCTTCACGTCTCTTTTCCATTTCATTTTTCCCAAATGGCGCAACAAAAAAGAAATAACGGTCGTACAGCGGTGCACACCCCAACCATACCCTCGCTGTTTTAGGTCGAGTTCTCTAACATCCGAGGACTCCACACTAACCTCAACGCTGTCCACCACCATCTCGAGACAGCACGGCCAGCAATGTTGTTTCTCACGGAGACACAAATACTCCGTCCTGCCGATACCAGCTACCTTAATTATCCCGGCTACACGCTTGAAGAATCCTTCAAAGCGAAAGCCGGAGTATGCTTGTTCGTCAGGACGGATGTTTGCTGTCACCGACTGCGCTGCTTGGAGGACCCCTCCTTCTCCATGTTGGTGGTACGTGTGGACCTGGTTTGTCAGAGCCGAGTCTACGTGTGCCTCTACAGATCCCACAATGGCGACTTGGAGACAAGCCGATTATTTGACCATCTTAGTCGGGTGGCAGATGCTGCGCAAGAGCAATTTCCTAACGCGGAATTAGTGTTTTTGGGGGATTTTAATGCTCACCACGAATCCTGGTTGAAATCCCTCAAAACTGACCATGCCGGAAGGACTGCTCATGCTTTTGCTCTCACACATGACTTGACCCAACTGGTTGATCAGCCCACCAGGATCCCAGACATTGATGGGCAAGCACCTTCTCTACTGGACCTTCTGCTGACTTCTCACCCGGTGGAATATCAGGTTGTGGTTCAGGCTCCTCTTGGCTCTTCGGATCACAGCCTTATTTCTACCAGAGTGCCACAGGCCAAGCTGCCGCCACTAGCGGTATGCAAACGTCGCGTTTGGCACTATAAGTCGGCGGATTGGGACGGTATGCGCGATTACTATGCGTCGGTCCCTTGGAAGGAACGTTGCTTCAGTGGGAATGACCCGACAGCTAGTGCCACTGCTGTTGCTGGCGAGGTCATGCTGGGAATGGAATACTACATTCGTCAGTAGGAGTACGCGTAACCGTTGGTTCACTTGTGAATGTGCCGATGCTGTATCATCTAAGCAGGCGGCATATCGCAAGTGGATCAACGGCTGCATAACCGGGGCATCTAACATTGACTCACTGAAAGCAAACTATATATATAAAAATTCCAAGTCCTGTAGAAAGGCATACACGAGAGCGGATGCACAGCGCATTGTACAGATTGGTCATGACCTTGTTTCGCATCCTAGGGGCTCCCGTAGCTTCTGGCGTCTGACCAAGTCTGTGCAAAACAATTTCTGCCAACCTTCGCTGCCACCGCTCAGAAATCCGGACGGATCGCTAGCTCACAGTCCACAAGAGCAAGCTGATCTCCTGGCTAAACTCTTTGCCGACAATTCCGTCATCGATGATTGTAGTGCACTGACACCTACAATACCTGCATGTGGACATACGATGCCTGACATTAAAATCAGGCAACGTGATGTGCGTGCGGAGCTGCAATCACTTGATGTACGGAAAGCCAGCGGTCCCGATGGAATACCAGCCATAGTGCTGAAGAAGTGCGCAGCGGAGCTGTCTCCTGTGTTAACGCGCCTGTTTCAACTTTCTCTCTCTTCGGGAAGTGTGCCGGAGGCTTGGAGAAGAGCTAATGTGCAAGCGGTTCCCAAAAAAGGGGATCGGTCTGACCCGGCAAATTATCGGCCAATAGCTATCACCTCAGTACTTTGTAAGGTGATCGAACGGATTTTAAACAACCAACTGATCCATTACCTAGAAGATCACTGTCTGATTAATGATCGTCAGTACGGGTTTCGACCAAAACGGTCCACAGGTGATCTTCTAGCGTACGTAACACACCTCTGGGGTGAAGCTATCGACAAGCATGGAGAATCGTTGGCTGTCAGCCTCGATATCTCCAAGGCTTTCGACAGGGTCTGGCACAGAAGTTTTCTCTCCAAGCAACCGGCATATGGTCTGCCTGCTCAGCTATGCACCTGGATTGCCAGCTTCCTACACAAGCGTAGCCTTCGTGTTTTAGTAGATGGTTGCGCTTCACAATTCTATGTAGTGAATGCTGGGGTCCCCCAGGGATCTGTGCTATCTCCCACACTCTTTCTTTTGCATATCAATGATATGCTCTCCCTTGGGAACATACATTGCTATGCAGATGATAGTACAGTGCATGGTGGATACCACGGACGCGCAGTGGCTGGGCGGGCGGAAACTGAGGAGAGGCGGGAGAATCTTGTCATTGAACTCGATAGGACGTTAGATCTCATCGCCAAATGGGGCTCTGATAATCTTGTTGAGTTTAATGCCAAGAAAACACAGGTATGCGCTCTCACGGCGAAAAAGTCAACATTTTCCCCTCTTCCCTCCCTCTGTGGTACTCCGCTGGTGATGCAAAGCAAAATTGCCATGCTGGGGATTGACGTTCGCTGCGACCTTAGTCCAAGGGATTACATCGAGGCTGTTATAAAAACAGCTTCACGGAAACTCGGAGTTCTGAACAAGGTGCGGCGCTTTTTCACGCCTCAACAACTGTGCCTGCTGTACAAAACACACGTACTTGCGTGGAATATTGCTCGCACCTTTGGGATGGCTCCGCTAAGTACCTACTTGAGGCCTTGGACCGGTTGCAGCGACGTGCCGTACGCATTATTGGCGACGTAAAGGTCACAAACACCCTTGAACCTTTACAATTGCGTCGTGAGATAGCAGCACTGAGCGCTTTCTATCGACTGTATCACGGCGAGTGCTCTGAGGAATTATTCTCTCTAATTCCCGCTTCCCCCTTCCTTCTTAAGTCCACGCGAGCTGGTTCTCGATGTCACCGCCTATCTGTGACATCAATTCCATCGCGAACAAAGAAATTTGGCAACTCCTTTCTTTGTCGCACTTCCAAAAAATGGAATTCCTTACCAGCTCACGTGTTCCCCTCCTCTTACAACCCGGGTTCCTTCAAACGAGGCGTGAAGAGGCATCTTGCGGGCCGGCAAGGCGAAGGCGGCTAGTGCAGAACGTTTTTCCCGTCTGTACTAACCGTCGTCGCGTTTGGACTCTACTACCACTTACCATCAGGTGGAGTAGAGTCATTTGCCCTCCCGGCGAATATAAAAAAAAAAAAAAAAAAAGATTCGTGGTAGGAACTAGATCAAGCCGAGACGGTCTTGTGGGAAGAACCTATGAATCTTTACAGAACGTCAACACCACTGAGCTTTCATACCAGTGAATATAACTTATAATAAAATTTTTTCATTAATTTTATACATCTTAATAATTAACTATATAATAATGAGCTTTGCTGAACATTGAACATTTACTGGCTCTTTGTTTACAATAGTTTCAAAGTTTCTTAATCTGCACTTAAGGAAACTCAAATATTCTCTCGTATTAATAAATTATCACCTTAAAAATCTGCAATTTCTCTGACTCTCCGACTATTTGATGCATTGATTAATCAAAAGAGGATTTCGATTGTCTTATTAGATATCCGCAAAATAGTTACCGAGTTAAACCTTTTTATAACATTTATCAATCAATTGTTTTTTTTAAATAAGTTAGTGACGGGCAAATGAGTATGTACTAAATATTATTATGAATAATTGTTGTAAATACATATCATCATCATCATCATCATCATCACCCTTTTCGCGTCCACTGCTGGACATAGGTCTCTCCAATGGCACGCGACTGAGCTCGATTTTCAGCTCTTAATCTCCAACCGCTGCCAGCCGGCAGCTACCTTGCGTGTATCGTCACTCCACCTAGCTGGAGTCTCCACTCCAGAAAGCGTCTACTCTAACGGTCGTCGGTTCTGCGACATATGTGTCCAGCCCACTGCCACTTCAGCTTACTAATCCTTTGGGCTATGTCGATAACCTTGGTTCTCTGTCGGATCACCACATTTGGGATTCGATCCTTCAGAGAAACTCCGAGCATAGCCCTCTCCATAGCTCGCTGAGCGACCTTAAAATGGTGGACCAAACGCACTGTCAGTGTCCACGTCTCGGCTCCGTAGGTCATAACCGGTAAGACGCACTTGTTAAAGAATTTTGTCTTCAAGCATTGCGGTATTCGTGACGAAAAGACTTACATACATACGTAAATACATATAACGTATATAATTGTAAACCGAATCAATCTCCAGACCAGAAATTAATTTCACGAATATTTTATAGATATAACGCGAGTTTTACAATAAAACAAAATAACTCTGAAAGTGTTTAAAGCGGCGGCAGAAGCCAGTCGGCTAGAACTCACCCCCGCCCACGACACGCGTCTCCCTTTAATTCGGATTTCGGTTACCTAATTAGTGAGTCCAAATTTTCGCACACGTACGCTTGGCACGCGCCTTTGTATATGTTATTGTTAAAATTCTTAAGTTACTGTTTGTAAATGTGCTATAATATCTGTTATCGTAACTTGTGATTAATAAAAATAATTGTTCTGATAGTGTAATATTTCAATCCTCATTAAAACCCTGAAATAAACTATTTCGAGTCTCAAGTAGTATTACATAGAGTATTATATTATTACATGCAATATGAATTTCGATATCGCTGTATCAAGAACGGCTTTTTATTTTTAACATTTAAGAATTAATAACATAAAAAAATCGTGAAGAATTCTAATCAAATCTCTTCAAATTTAAAATAGTTTACACGTATAATGTAACGAAATTCTATAGTTTTGTCAATGTGTGAGTGATATAAATAGTATATAAATTGTGCTCTTGTATTTGTAATCCGCTGTTTTGTGTTGTAATGTAACCGAGTAGCGAGAGCGGTTATGGAATAAATATTTGGCTATTTGAATAATTTCATGGTATTTAATATTACAACTTTTCGCAAATATTTCTAAACTTTTTATCCTTAAGCCAATTTTTTTTATAGAATAGGAAGGCGGACGAGCATATGGGCCACCTGATGGTAAGTAATCACCAACGCCCATAGACATTGGCATTGTAATTATTTTATATACCTTCAAAGACAATAATATATACATATAAAAGGGTCTTTAAAGGTTCTTAACGTATATTATATTGAAAAAACCGGCAAGGAACTTTACTTTTTTCAGCAATTTTATATAATTATGTCAATTGACTACAATAAATTTATTATTATTTATCCTGCATTAAAATCGACTAAAACTAATTTCACGCTATCATATTTTATCATAAACATAATATTTATCTAAATATTAGCACTAGGCTAATATAGCGTAAAGACTGCGACGATCGTTGGTCTAGTGGCTAAATTATAAGGCTTTAGATTTCGAGGTTCTGTGTTCAAAACGACTCAAGAGATTAAAAATGTATACATTTGACTCCCGTGCATCGGAAAAGACGTATAGCCATTATTCCAGCGCTTGCATACACCCTGATCCACTATCATATGTCCTGCGCAGTTGACTAATATCTCTTGAGATTGGCTGCCGTGCCCGTAATCGGTCAGGAGGTTATCGTCGTAGAGTAAAGCTAGAAAATAGTATATACGACTTAACCAAAATATTACTTGAATCTCATCTTATAAGGACTTTTTAATTGTCTTGTAAAAAATTTAGTATTCTTTTCAGGTTGGTAGATCTGTGGTTGAATAATTTACGACACATATAAGCTTTCTCATGATGACCAGATGAAAAAAAAATAGTTAAATTAAAAAAGACAGTAAACGCAATCTTTTCCATATCTTAAAATGTTTTTTAAAGTATCTTTATAACCTTAATATAGTAAATGAAAATTCTCACAGAATCTTATTTAAAAAATTCCTTCCATTATGTATTCCCTTTGTAAGACAAAACAAAAACTAATTGAATTTCACTGAAGCTGACAGCCCTGTAAGGACGGGACTAGGTAAATAAAGTAGATGTTTAAGGTTTGAAGATAAATTTATTACTGCTCCTCAATACCATGTGTCAGCTGCTTATATACTACACTACATGCCCTACCAAACAAAAAAAAAATGTTGGATACATTAACATTTTTTTTTATCAAAATACAATATGAAAAAGTAAAATAAAATTGAATATAATAATAATTAAACAAAATAAAACAAATATGTAAACAAAGGTATAATAATGCAGTGCTGAAATTTAATATCAAATATCATAATAGGTACAGTCATAATCACAAGTCTTAATAAACAATATGTTTAATGATCATTCAACATAAAGTCTTGTCCTATTTTTATGAACAGTTTTTTCTTTACCATTGACTAAAATTACAACATTCGGTGATAAATCTTTAACAACTGTATATGGACCTAAATATAATGGATCAAGTTTGCTAATATTTTCATTTTTAACCAATACTAAGTCTCCTTGTTTATACTCCACTGGGTTTATACTTCTATCATATTTTATTTTTCTTAAAATTTTACAATTTATGAGGTTTGTTTTAGCATCATTTTGTGACTTTTGTAACCGGTATTTTAGTTCTATTGCATAATCATCAAAATTGTAAATTGGATCTATTGTCGACCTAAGATTACTTGGTAAGTTACATTGTTTGCCAAACACTAATTCGTATGGAGTAAATTTTGTACTCGAGTGTACAGAAGTGTTATACGAAAAACACCAGTAAGGAATCCATGAACTCCATTCCTGACTATGACTGTTAACTTGCATTCTTAAATAAAATGTTAAATGTTTATGACTATTTTCAAGTGATCCTAAGGTCTGATGGTGGAAGGCTGTAGACTGTAATTGACTTATATTTAAAATTTTACAAACCTCTTCCATTGTAGAATTTATAAATTCAGTTCCTCTATCGGTTACGATCTGCCGAGGGATGCCATATCTAAGTATAAAATTATTTACTAGAGTTGTAGCTACTGTGCGCGCATCCTTACCTGCTATCGGATATGCCTCGACATATTTGGTGAGGTCGCATTGGAGCGTTAAAATGTAATTATAATTATTATCTCTTGTCAATGGACCTACCAAATCTAAATAAATCTTATCAAAAGCTGAATTTCCACAGTCCGTTATGGTCATAGGTTCTTTTATGGTATTTAAATATTTATAACGTTGACATTTACTACATTTTTTTACAAAAAGCTTAACATCATGCTCTAATCCTGACCAAAAATATTTTTTACGAATGTTATTTAACATACGTCTTATTCCTGCGTGTCCGCTAGTGGGCAGGATATGATAATCGTTTAATATAACTCTTTTCGTATCGTCGTCTATAATTTTTGTAACTCCTTTAATTACGCATAAACGGGGTCCGGACCACTTACGCATTTTATTTATAACCTGAGCTAGCTCTTTAATTATTTGAAAATTATTCTCATCTTTTATTACATATAACGTATTTATTTTTAAATCGATACAAAATGATTCCATTTCCCTCACAGAGACAGCTCGTGTACACTGGGATTGGGTAAACAGTTTCACAAAAATTGTACGATTTGACGACGAGTATGCATAATCACCACGCTCTAATGATACGCATTTTTTAAACTTTCTCCATTCTTCTTCATTCACAAATACCAACTCCGTGTAATACTTCGGTAGTTTTAACATCTCTACAACTCTTGGGTGATCAGTCCAATCGTCAGAAGAAATATTAGAAACCGAAGTAGAATTACAAGGTTTTTCATCAAGCTTCTTCTTTTGTGCCCTTGTAAGTACTGATAAAATATGATCATTCATCGCCTTTAATTCTTCACTACTAATTTCTATGCGTGACAATGCATCTGCAGCTACATTATCACACCCTTTCACATAAGTAACCTTAAAATCATACTCTTCAAGTATTAGCCGAAATTTTAACAATCTACTGGAAGGATCTGTCATATTGTATAAAAATATTAAGGGTCTATGATCCGTTTCTATAATGAACTTTCGTCCATAGAGATACGGTCTAAAATATTTAACAGACCAAACAATCGCTAAAAGCTCTTTCTCAATCGTTGGATACCTACGTTCAGCTTTATTTAAACTACGACTGGCGTAAGCTATTGGTCTACGATCAGCATTACATAAAATCGAACCTATTGCATACCCTGAGGCGTCTGTCTGTAGTATAAATGTGTTATTATAATCGAAAATAGGATATTGTAATATTGGAGGGCTCATTAACATTTCTTTTAAAGTACTAAATGATTTTTGACAGTTTTTATTCCAATTAAATATTACATTTTTACGACATAAATCATTTAATGGAATACAGATTTGGGCGAAATTCGGAATAAACTTTCGATAATAGTTCGCAAAGGCTACAAATCGTTTGAGCTCGTCTACGTTTTTAGGAACCGGATAATTAATTAACGCCTTAATTTTTTCTGGATCTGGTTTAATGCCGTCCGCTGATACCACGTGTCCGAGGTATAAAATTTCTTTTCGAAGAAAATCGCACTTATCAGGATTTAATTTTAAATTAACTTTTCTAAGCCTTGTTAAAATATCTAACAAATTTTTATTATGACTATCTAAATTTCTTCCGAAACAAATTAAATTATCCAAATATACAAAACATTTATCGTAATTAAGTCCCGACATTGCTACTGTCATTAAGCGTGAAAATGAACCAGGACTGGTTTTCAAACCCATAGGCATACGGGTCATTTGATACTGGCCAGACGGTGTTGTGAATGCGGTATATTTCCTACTGTCAGCATTTAGCTTCGTTTGATAATAAGCTTGTGTTAAATCTAATTGAGAAAAATAAATAGCTCCTGAAAGTGAGTCTAATATATCACTTATATTCGGAAGGGGAAATTTGTCATGCATTATACAATCATTTAATTTCCGAAAATCTATCACTAAACGCCAGCTTTTATTATTATCTTCTGATTTTTTAGGTACTAATAGTACTGGGCTAGACCATTCGCTGTTAGCGGGTTCGATAATATCATTGGCCAACATTTTTTGAACTTGTTTTTCTATTTCATCACGTTGAGAAAACGGTAATCTATATTGTTTAGTATAGACCGGATTCGTATTAGCTTTTAGTTGTATATTTTGTTCGTAAAGATTACACGTACCTAACTTGTCTCCTGGCAAGAAAAATACGTCAGCATATTTCGCACAAATACTTTGTATACTAATGCTTTCTTCTTTGTTCAAATGATTCAATTTAATTAATGATAATAATTTCCGAACTCTTTTTCCGTCCAAATTTTCTTTGTTAAACGAACAAATATTATAATTCGATAATAAATCAATTTCAGGCCTAAAATAACTAAGATTAATTTCTGTTTCGCGAGTATTTAAAATTTGAATAAATATTTTTCCCTCTTTCGGTTGACAGATACTTCCAGCGATAAATACACCTTCACACAATTCTCTGGGAAATATAACACACGATTCATTCAAATAAGAATCAACTTGAAAAAACTTTTCACACCTCGGAGGTACCTTTATAAATGTATTTTTACCTAATTTTCCTAAACCTAAGGAGAGCGTAATTGGTTTGTCGAAGCTATTTAAAGTAAATGTATTATTTTCGTAATTTAATACACAATTATAATTAGTTAAAAATTCTTGTCCGATTAAACCATCTTGAATACAAGGCAAATTCTTTAAGACATAAAACTTATGTTTGAATTCTATTCCATATAAGGTAAACGGTATGTAAACATAGCCCTAACTGCCTTTTTTAAACTTAATCGTTTTCGGAGCAAAAAATCCGTGTTCTCAAGCAAAGTTGCAAGTCCATTAGCTCGAAAATGTTTAGTTTTGCCGAAGGCGACATCAGTTTCAGACGGGTCAGTATTATCTGTTTACATTTCATCGATGCTTCCTTAAGCACTTTCGTATTAAGTAATTTAAAAAGATCGCTTTAAATGTAGTAATTTATATTGCAAAATTTTTAATATTTACCAAATCTCCAAGATCAATCTGAAGATCGATTGAATGCATATGTGGCTGAGTAGCGATGAGATTTTCGCTTTATAATCTCTCTCCTAGTATAACTGCCTTGTTGATATTTAGCTTATAATACCAACAATATTTAGGTCCTAAGTTCAAATCCCACTTCGGACTACTAAAAAACTTTTGGGTTTTGGTTGCTAAAAAAGAAAGACGTTTAGTTCAATAAAGAGGGACGGTGCCCTTAGAATTATAATTAGTTAAATCCCTTATTTCGTTCACCTTAATAAAACGCAACAAAATTTTTCTAGATTTCAATATTCGATTTGCTTAAAATTCCCAATAAAAACGTTGTTGGCATACCCATAAGTCGAACTAAACGGTTTGACAGCTCGTTTTTGGTGGGAGTCGCCAAGATTTGGAACGACCTGCCTGGGTCTATTTTTCCAGATGCATTGAATTCTGGAGCCTTTAAGAGTAGAGTGAACAGGTTTCTTTTGGATGGGCGTGTACCACCTTCGTCTTCATCTACACTTTCCATCAGGTGAGATGGAAGACAAACGCCTATTCCATTACAACTGTATAAAAAAAAAAGCTATGTAATATCGAAGTCACATATGACGTAAAAAATTTAAACGACTGACGGTTCGTTACAGATATGTATTACGATTAGTTAGATTTAGCAAACGGGAATCATAGTTTGTCAACTCGTACTACTTACTACTGTAAATCTGAATGTTATAATAATATAAATTGTGATAATTTACAGCACGCAGTTGAAAAAATCGTATCTTGTTTAAATAAAAAGTTATAATTTTAATGATTTTCTATAATTACACAAATTGGTCGTATTAATAATAATTATATTTCTTTTAAATATTATTATACATTTTTTATTTTGATAAAATTAACTATTATTATAATATCTTATTTATTTCAGATACACTATCATATCAATCTTTATCGAAAGTATGTCACAAGACGTGACAATTAACAATCTATCTTACACAACGGTAATCGTAATAAAAAGAATGATATCAGGTGGGAACAGATGTTTTTATCTAATGCAATTAAAATTATAATATATGTCCAAACATTCATAAACAGATCTTGATATAAAATTTACAGACAATCTGCTACCCACAAAGTGTACCAATGTCTGATGACGTAAACCTCATTGGACAAATTTCAGCTGGTGGTAGGGCTTTGTGCAAGCTCGTCTGCGTAGGTGGTACTCATCAAATATTCTACTGCAAAACAGCAGTACTTGATATTGTTGTGTTCTGGTTTGAGGGGTGAGTGAGCCAGTGTAATTACAGGCACAAGAGACATAATATCTTAGTCCCAAGGTTGGTGGCGCATTGGCTATGTTTTTTTTTTTATATTCGCCGAGAGGGCAAATGACTACTCCACCTGATGGTAAGTGGTAGTAGAGTCCAAACGTGACGACGGCCAGTACAGACGGGAAGAATGTTCTGCACTAGCCGCCTTCGCCTTGCTGGCCCGCAAGATGCCTCTTCACGCCTCGTTTGAAGGAACCCGGGTTGTAGGAGGAGGGGAACACGTGAGCTGGTAAGGAATTCCATTTTTTGGAAGTGCGACAAAGAAAGGAGTTGCCAAATTTCTTAAGCGATGGTTGACATTTCTTACAATGCCAATGTCTAAGGGCGTTGGTGACCACTTACCATCAGGTGACCCATATGCTCGTCAGCCTTTCTATTCTATAAAAAAAAAACTTAATATAAAACAGCCTGTGTTTTACTGGGCTTAAGGCTACTATCGGTTTGTGGAGAAGGCTTAAAGTTTATTCTTCCTTACTTTTCTATTCTTAATTTTGATTTTTAATAGATTTGAACATATATTATAATAACAATAATGACTTATATTTTTCTGTTTTAAATATTAGTCAGTTCATATAACCGCTGATGGATAGCATAATGTCGTTATTAAGAATGTTATTGTTTTGGAAAAGTTATTTTTCTTCGAAAAATAATTACTGAATGATTCGATTTCTTAATGATACAGATAAATAAATTTTAAGACGATCAGCGTCAACATTGTCTAAAAATCCGATAAGACGTTAGATAATGTGATCTGACGCAAGACCAACCACTGCATGTGCTATCCGAGGCATGGCTATGTAACATTAGAAACTTACAAACTCCAAGCTGTCAGTCGAAGTTCTTAAGATCCAATAACATTTTTAATGACTTGGGAAGTGACCCCACAATCTCAGGATCCTATAGACCCTTAAAAGCTAATGACTGAATTTAAATCTTCATAAATAAAAAACAAATAAATGTTTGTACATAAGTGTAAGTATTTTAGAATAATTATGGCATCGTTAAAGAAATTCTATGATATTTCCTCAAGTTGTGATCTTACTCAAGTAATCTTGTTGTATAACCGTATCATCAGATCAATAGCTACCGTTTAATCTGTAAAGTGTTTATTGCATCGCGAGGGTGCTCATCAATCTTTCCGGACGCGTGATCGACGTTCTGAAATGAATACAAATGAACAAACGTGCAACTTGTGCGATTTACATGTATTTTAAAGGAATTCACCGTTTATAAAACTAGGATTTTTTTAAGAATGATCGTGACAAACTATATATATTTTCAACGAATTACTAAATGAAGACATTGATAATATTCCTATAATTTAATTTTATATTTAGCCCGCTTCAAGGTGAAGATTATAAATTGGGCTGTAAGTTTTTTTTGTGTGTGTTGTTTGAATGATTCGTCGATTGTAAACCGATTGTAATGATTATTCTTCCACTAGATAAGTAACAAAGTTGGTTCAATTGTAATTTAAAAAAAATATCTACTATTAAACTACTAATAAAGGTGGAATGTGAATCTAGAGTGTCTTTAAATATTGTATATATTGGTGGTTATATTTTAGTGTTCATATTCAACTAAAGATAATATATTTTTAATTAAAATATATAATATACTTAGTAGGTTTTCTCAAGTAATTATGTAAAACATGTCTAGACGAGCTTGAATCTTAAGTCTGACGTTTTCTGTTCTAGGCATTGGAGCACTAAGGCTCTATTATAGACCAGAAATAACGGCTCAATACCAGTTTTTAATATTTCATATAATAAGTTACGGATTTTATTTAATTATTACACATGATCGTTACGTTTCGGTGGTTACGCGCAAAATTGAAACGAAATGAAACAATTTTATGTTAATTAATAAAAACTATCATTGCTATATAATTGTTTTACAAAAGAAATTAATAAAGTTGAATATCTGAATGTTATAATAATTACTGTCAATATTCCATATTATATCGTGCAAGTTTAACTGGAAGGGTAGCTTCCATTCATCACACAAATATATGCAATAATATAGCCAAAAACAATAGCTAGTGTTTTCGTGTTACGGTTTGAAGGATGAGTGACCCAGTGTAAGAGGCACAGGGGACATAACAACTTAGTTCCCAAGGTTCAACATCATGTAATGACGATTTAAGAGATGGTTTTAATTTCTTAAAGTACTAATCAATATCAAAATACTTTATTAAACATGGAAGCGTTACACTTACTGGTGGTAGGTGCAAGCTCGTCTGGGTAGGTACCACCCACTCATCAGATATTCTACCGCAAAAGAGCAATACTTGATATTGTTGTGTTCCAGTTGGAAGGGTGAGTGAGCCAGTGTAATTACAGGCACAAGGGACATAAAATCTTAGTTCCCAAGGTTGGTGGCGCATTGGCTATAAGCTATGGTTGACATTTCTTACAATGCCAATGTCTAAGGGCGTTTGGTGACCACTTACCATCAGGTGGCCCATATGCTCGTCCACCTTCCTATTCTATAAAAAAAAACACTTACTTACTTAACGGGCCGGTTGGCGTAGTTGGTAGATACTTGTGTTGTGAGTTCGATTCCCACCCAGGACAGACATTTGTGTGCATGAACATGTCTGTTTGTCCTGGGTCTGTGTAATTATCTATATAAGTATGTATTTACAAAAGAATACTACTTTTCTTGTAGTATATCAGTTGTCTGGTTTCCATAGTACAAGCTCTGCTTATTTGAGATCACATGGCCGTGTGTGAATAAAGTCCCAGGATATTATATTATTATTATACTTATTGATAGTCAAATTAGAAACTACCACCGGTTCATTAAAGAAAAACTGGTGGTAGAGCTTTGTGCAAGCTCGTCTGGGTAGGTACCACCCACTCATCAGATATTCTACCGCAAAACTGCAGTATTTGTTATTGTTGTGTTCCGGTTTGAAGGATGAGTGAGCCAGTGTAATTACAGGCACAAGGGACATAAAATCTTAGTTCCCAAGGTTGGTGGCGCATTGGCTATGTAAGCGATGGTTGACATTTCTTACAATTCCAATGTCTAAGGGCGTTTAGTGACCACTCACCATCAGGTGGCCCATATGCTCGCCCGCCTTCCTATTCTATAAAAAAAAACAGCCCTGGAAAAAGCCGGTGAAAGAAACTCAGCGTTATAATGTATAAAAGAGCCATGTAATGTACTTATTATTTTATGAACATCATTTAGTTATTTAATCAATAGAAATGACTGACTGTCTTTACGGTGTCTCTCAGAAGACTATTCCGAAGCAGGGTTAGCTTTACATTTATTAACTGAATTTTTCTTTTTACACAGAGGTTAGTAATAAGTAAGGATTTTTGAAAATGTAACCCCTAAGGTTAAAGTGGATCAAAATTTGTTTGAAATCCTTCATTTTTAAAGAAATTGGAACTTAGTATCTCTGAATTATGACGCGAGCAAAGTCGTGGGTAACTGCTATATAGTTACGACAGATTTAAAATTTACTAATTGGTAAACAGTTAATTCAGTACTTAATATTAGAGATTAAATTTTAGGTAAAATATTTAGAGTAAAGGAATGTCAGTAATGGGATTTCCATTATTATACGATACGATATAACAAAATGCTTAATTTTGGCAGACCAACCATTGGGGCGATATGGTAGCATTCAAGCGATTCCGTGACGCCCCTCGAACCGTCAGTGAGGGTACCGCTGATATTTTAGTTTCTATTCCGGGGCACTTAGTGCCGTTGAGTGATACATGGAGTATGTATCACTCAACAACCAATTCATGTGGGGTAAACGAGTTAATGCATTTCTTCAGAGAGAAATAAAAGGCTCTGGCAAGTACGATTGCATCGCATTTAATGAGATTAAATTAAGTTTAAAGTTACCCTTTAATACATAAGATTTAACAACAAAATGTTTAATTACTATTAGCGTAAGTACATATTATACATTGTGAAAGCTTTTGTCTTTCTCCTATTTACTATGAATCAATTTTTCAATAAAAAATTCAATAAATAAATAGTTTCTTACCCAAGAGGGCGAGCCAGAAGACCCTTAATATAGGGCAAATTAGTTTGGGCTCCTGCCCTCCATATACAACTGTATTTATTATCAAGATACAAACAAAAATGTAAACCTAAGTGTCTGTCGGAGAGAATAAATAAATTTATTATTATTATATGTATACATATATTGTTGTTCTCTTCACGAAATATCTTCAAAAGAAAATGGTGAATTGCGATACCGCGCAAATTGTCACCGCACCAGCTTCGGCTCAAAGCAATTTTACAGCCGTGAGAAATTCTAGTTACGCAAATCATGACGCTGGTACATAGCTCGGTGGAAACTGTGCCCTTTGTTTTGAACTATTGCAAAAATTGCTAAATTTATATTTCAATTTATATATATATATATATAAATTGAATAATATATATATATATAAATATATATGACTTGTATTTATTTACAATATATTATTGAGAAAGGTTACTATAAGTAACATTTTTTCTTGTTTGTAGGACTTTGTATAAGCTCATAGTAGGTACTACCTACTTTTAAGACTTCCACCAACCATACAATGTGTTGTATAACTGTGTCCTGGTCTTACAGGTAAATAAGCCAGTTTAATTACAGGCAGATTTCTACATAAGTATTAATTTTTTTTTTTTATAGAATAGGAAGGCGGACGAGCATATGGGCCACCTGATGGTAAGTGGTCACCAACGCTCTTAGACATTGGCATTGTAAGAAATGTCAACCATCGCTTACATATCCAATGCGCCACCAACCTTGGGAACTAAGATTTTATGTCCCTTGTGCCTGTAATTACACTGGCTCACTCACCCTTCAAACCGGAACACAATAATATCAAGTATTGCTGTTTTGCGGTAGAATATCTGATGAGTGGGTGGTACCTACCCAGACGAGCTTGCACAAAGCCCTACCACCAGTAATGAAATAAAGGAATAGTTAAGAATCCTCATAGCTCGTCACATGAGATGGTGCATATGTCTATGTGTATGTCTGCCTATTTATTTAAGCTCAAAGAAATATTAAATAAATTAACAAAAAAAATTCTACAGAAAAAATAATACCTTAGATTAATCATCAGTAACAGCCTGTGAATGTTCCACTGCTGGGCTAAGGTCTCCTCTCCATTTTAAGGAGAAGGTTTGGAGCTTATTCCACCACGCTGCTTCAATGCGGGGTTGGTGGAATACACATGTGGCAGCATTTCAGTGAAATTTGGAACATGCAGGTTTCCTTCACCGTTAAGCACGAGATGAATTATCAACCCAAACTAAACACATGAAAATTAAGTGGTCCTTGCCCGGATTTAAGCCGTGGGTTCATCATTATCACATCAGATTCACGCGTTCTAACCACTGATCAATTAATCTTGAAATACTCGATGAAAATGATAATAAACGTGATTTTTCGAAGTATTAAATTTAGTATAGCTACTCTGTGCGAGCAAGCTCCAAAACGGTCGTGAAATGTCAGAAAGTAATATGCAACATTGACCATAATAATTATAACATTTTAAGAACGCACGCATCAAAATAGTATATCACCATAAGTCAGCTGTCAACATTTCACTGGTGAGTGATGAAATGAGCTCTTACAGAATAGCACTGCAGCTTCCTCTCTCTCACAAAATATATATTTTTACAAATATAATCGCCATACAATATTTTAATTGATAAAGAATCTCATTAGCTACCACATTTTGCGGAATTCTGTTAAAACCAATAATATTCATTCGATAAGTAAATTATCAGAAAGTTGAAAATAATCAGAGCGATTTTAAAATTTAAATTAAATTAAATCATTGAAAACGTGCAATCCGCTAGAGCGTGTTCAGCCCGGCTTTAAAATTTTCCAGAGGCATTTACAAGCGTTCGTTATGTCAGATCGCATATTGTTTAACAATGTTCACACTTAGTGTGTTGCTACTAAAGTTTAAAATGTCTCAGCAATTGTGATATGTAGGAGAATATTTGTAATTACTTGACAGGCATTTACGAACGAGTGAGTCTTTTTCGAAATTGTTCCAAAATGTCAAATTTCAAAAGGTGGCTATGAAATTAGAAAGTTCGAAAATCCTATTTAAACTTACTACAAGCTGAATTTAAACTCGCGCTTTGTATATGCAGTAATTAAACTATCTGTCCAAGTGTCTGATTTAGCGAAATGCTTACCATTTGTTTTGTTTCTAGCGACTCTGGTGTCATCTGTAATATTTCTGAAGTAAAATAGATTATTTTTTGCAGTTCCTATCGAAATTTATGTCCTCCTGACCGTGGCGAATTTCGATCACAGCAGCCGTTTTTAATGGTAAATAAGTTTTGCGGCCTTATAAGCTAGCCATTAGACAAATAATTTAGACGATTGTGTCAGGCTATAATGATATTCTGCAGGTATATTAATTACATGTAAGTACACCGTATTGAAATTATGAAAATATATAGATGTATTACTATATTTTTTTTTAAAAATAGTAACGTTAAGCAACGTAACCTTATAGTCTTTATTTTTGAATTCATATATATTGACTTCAAGTTAGCAATAAAAGTTTGGATTTATATTAAAAGGTTAAAAAGTAAAATTTTAAAAATAGAATAAGAGAAAATCGTATTATATATACGACTATGACTTGAAGGTACACCCATATTGTAGGTGGTGGGGAAAATGGAGGTCAGGGGGTATTCCAGATCTTAGCGGTGCGTATCAGAAACGAGGAAGCAAATCGTTTTGTATGTGTCTTAAATACGTTAGCTACGTACAGTGCAGAGCTTTTCGATATATAAAAATAAATAAATAAATAAATAATATATATATATATATATATATATATATATGCCAATCATATATATATATATATATATATATATATATATGATTGGCATATAAAATCAACCGGCTGTTCATGTTATCTATAAGGCAACCGTGTGTGTAAAAAAATACACGATCAGTTTGTAGTTTGTGAAAAAATTAAAAATATCTTATGAATGAAATATATTATTTTAAATATCGCGGAATCTATATTATATTCCTAAAATAAACCAACAAAAATAAAAACAAAAACATAAAATATTTAAAATGTATACAACCACACAACGAATATCACTCGGCACAGCACAGCACAGTACGGGAGGGGCTGCGGATACGTTTCATCGACACGATCCCGCAGCCATCGCAGTCATTTTAATGAGTAAGAAACCCACGTAACTCGGTCCCCCTCCCGAGGCGGGTTCCATTCTGAAAGTTTTTACTGTAAGAAAAAAAAACTACGAAACATAAACATAATACTATTCAAATAATCGCCTAGAAATTTGTTACATGACATCTGGTTAAATTGTGAATAACATATGAATAATCGATTTTGAATTGAATTTCGAACACATTGAGATGACTAAAAGTGATACAAATTGAAACGTAAACAAGTCTCGTTACGTATCATCACAACAAAGACACCTAATACTTGCCGAGCTACTCCAGCAATCCTGCGTCAATGCATCGGATGCACACATTTCCTCTGCAATCCAATTTGCAACTACATAATATCCTATTATTGCTTTGTAAGCGAGCGACAAAGGAATCGTGTACAATATGACACAGGCCGCAGACACAGGCCTGAATGGAAGTTTAATCTAATTTAAGTCTTATATGTATTGTAATAAGGTACACGGCAATCACTCTCAACAAATTTAAGGTATTTAAATTATTGTTATAATATCCATTGTTTAGCGAGTCTATAATATTCCACCAATCTGTATTGTAGTAGCATGGTGGTATAAGCAGACCTTCGAGACAGGACATTTTCGGACTGTTACTTTTAGAATATTATATATTTTTAGAATTGGTGATAATTGTTGATTAAACGACAAATAAAAAGAAACAAATATATTAATACATGCTTCCCGAAGCAAGGTATTCGTTTCAATAATTATCTGCCATCTGATCCCAAACTAAGCAGAGCTTGTACCATTGAAACCAGATAACTGATATACTACATATACTGCTTTTCTTTTTTAAATACATGCACAACCGGCCCGTCAAGATATATATATATATATATATATATATATATATATTTATGTTGTAGGTAGGCAGACTTTCAAATGGGCCACCTGATGCTAAGTGATTACCACATATCACCATCGACATTGGCGATATTAAATATTGACGTATGTAGCGCTTGACGATTCACAAGTACTTTTTAAAATCTATTTTAATATTTTGATTTTATTTGAACTATTCCTTACATCGACAATGCGCCACCAACCTTGGGAACTAACATGATTTGTCCCTTGAGCCTATAGGTACACTGGATCACTCACTCTTCAAACAGGAATGTAAATAAATAAATTGCTGTTTACCGGTAAAATATCTGATGAGTGGGTAACTACTTAGACGGGCTTGCACAAAGCCTTTACGACGATTATAATATATATTTTGATTTAAATGTCTTGGTTATCAAATCATATTATCAAAGTGAGAAGATTATACATTACTGTCTTTAAATAGTAATTACATGAGATTATTTTAATAAAGACCGCTTCGCTATATAATATATCAAATTTACTAATCTTGTCTAATAAATATTAAGCTTATCTAGGTAAGTCTAATGAATAGCTTTATAGTAAATGATTTAAAAATATTTATTATTACTAAACCGTATTTATGTTTTATATGCTTAATTTGTGTTTATAATTCATCTCGTGCTTGACGGTGAAGGAAAACTTCGTGAGGAAACCAGCATTGTAAGTCAAATTTCATTGAAATACCGCCACATGTGTATTCTACCAACCCGCATTGGAGCAGCGTGGTGGAATAAGCTCCAAACATTCTCTCCAAAATGGAGAGGAGGCTTTAGCCCAGCAGTGGAACATTAACAGGCTGTTACTATCTTTTACTTTCTATATATAAGAATAACTTTTTGACTGAATTATATATCATCGCGCAGCCCACATTTTTGAAGAAAGATCAATTGAAATTGGTATTTAAGAAATCTGAATTTTTTTTTTTTTTTTTTTATATATTCGCCGGGAGGGCAAATAACTCTACTCCACCTGATGGTAAGTGGTAGTAGAGTCCAAACGCGACGACGGCCAGTACAGACGGGAAAAACGTTCTGCACTAGCCGCCTTCGCCTTGCCGGCCCGCAAGATGCCTCTTCACGCCTCGTTTGAAGGAACCCGGGTTGTAAGAGGAGGGGAACACGTGAGCTGGTAAGGAATTCCATTTTTTGGAAGTGCGACAAAGAAAGGAGTTGCCAAATTTCTTTGTTCGCGATGGAATTGATGTCACAGTTAGGCGGTGACATCGAGAACCAGCTCGCGTGGACTTAAGAAGGAAGGGGGAAGCGGGAATTAGAGAGAATAATTCCTCAGAGCACTCGCCGTGATACAGTCGATAGAAAGCGCTCAGTGCTGCTATCTCACGACGCAATTGTAAAGGTTCAAGGGTGTTTGTGACCTTTACGTCGCCAATAATGCGTACGGTACGTCGCTGCAACCAGTCCAAGGCCTCAAGTAGGTACTTAGCGGAGCCATCCCAAAGGTGCGAGCAATATTCCACGCAAGACCGTACCTGTGTTTTGTACAGCAGGCACAGTTGTTGTGGCGTGAAAAAGCGCCGCACCTTGTTCAGAACTCCAAGTTTCCGTGAAGCTGTTTTTATAACAGCCTCGATGTAATCCCTTGGACTAAGGTCGCAGCGAACGTCAATCCCCAGCATGGCGATTTTGCTTTGCATCACCAGCGGAGTACCACAGAGGGAGGGAAGAGGGGAAAATGTTGACTTTTTCGCCGTGAGAGCGCATACCTGTGTTTTTTTGGCATTAAACTCAACAAGATTATCAGAGCCCCATTTGGCGATGAGCTCTAACGTCCTATCGAGTTCAATGAAAAGATTCTTCCGCCTCTCCTCAATTTCCGCTCGCCCAGCCACTGCGCGTCCGTGGTATCCACCATGCACTGTACTATCGTCTGCATAGCAATGTATGTTCCCAAGAGAGAGCATATCATTGATATGCAAAAGGAAGAGTGTGGGAGATAGCACAGATCCCTGGGGGACCCCAGCATTCACTACATAGAATTGTGAAGCGCAACCATCAACTAAAACACGAAGGCTACGCTTGTGTAGGAAGCTGGCAATCCAAGTGCATAGCTGAGCAGGCAGACCATATGCCGGCAGCTTGGAGAGAAGACTTCTGTGCCAGACCCTGTCGAAAGCCTTGGAGATATCGAGGCTGACAGCCAACGATTCTCCATGCTTGTCGATAGCTTCACCCCAGAGGTGCGTTACGTACGCTAGAAGATCACCTGTGGACCGTTTTGGTCGAAACCCGTATTGACGATCATTAATTAAAGAGTGATCTTCTAGGTAATGGATCAGTTGGTTGTTTAAAATCCGTTCCATCACCTTACAAAGTACTGAGGTGATAGCTATTGGCCGATAATTTGCCGGGTCAGACCGATCCCCTTTTTTGGGAACCGCTTGCACATAAGCTCTTCTCCAAGCCTCCGGCACACTTCCCGAAGAGAGAGAAAGTTGGAACAGGCGCGTTAACACAGGAGACAGCTCCGCTGCGCACTTCTTCAGCACTATGGCTGGTATTCCATCGGGACCGCTAGCTTTCCGTACATCAAGTGATTGCAACTCCGCACGCACATCACGTTGCCTGATTTTAATGTCAGGCATCGTATGGCCACATGCAGGTATTGTAGGTGGCAGTGCACTACAATCATCGATGACGGAATTGTCGGCAAAGAGTTTAGCCAGGAGATCAGCTTGCTCTTGCGGACTGTGAGCTAGCGATCCGTCCGGATTTCTGAGCGGTGGCAGCGCAGGTTGGCAGAAATTGTTTTGCACAGACTTGGTCAGACGCCAGAAGCTACGGGAGCCCCTAGGATGCGAAACAAGGTCATGACCAATCTGTACAATGCGCTGTGCATCCGCTCTCGTGTATGCCTTTCTACAGGACTTGGAATTTTTATTATAGTTTGCTTTCAGTGAGTCAATGTTAGATGCCCCGCTAATACAGCCGTTGATCCACTTGCGATATGCCGTCTGCTTAGATGATACAGCATCGGCACATTCACGAGTGAACCAACGGTTACGCGTACTCCTACTGACGAGATCTGAGCTAGGAATGTAGTATTCCATTCCCAGCATGACCTCGCCAGCAACAGCAGTGGCACTAGCTGTCGGGTCATTCCCACTGAAGCAACGTTCCTTCCAAGGGACCGACGCATAGTAATCGCGCATACCGTCCCAATCCGCCGACTTATAGTGCCAAACGCGACGTTTGCATACCGCTAGTGGCGGCAGCTTGGCCTGTGGCACTCTGGTAGAAATAAGGCTGTGATCCGAAGAGCCAAGAGGAGCCTGAACCACAACCTGATATTCCACCGGGTGAGAAGTCAGCAGAAGGTCCAGTAGAGAAGGTGCTTGCCCATCAATGTCTGGGATCCTGGTGGGCTGATCAACCAGTTGGGTCAAGTCATGTGTGAGAGCAAAAGCATGAGCAGTCCTTCCAGCATGGTCAGTTTTGAGGGATTTCAACCAGGATTCGTGGTGAGCATTAAAATCCCCCAAAAACACCAATTCCGCGCTAGGAAATTGCTCTTGCGCAGCATCTGCCACCCGACTAAGATGGTCAAATAATCGGCTTGTCTCCAAGTCACCATTGTGGGATCTGTAGAGGCACACGTAGACTCGGCTCTGACAAACCAGGTCCACACGTACCACCAACATGGAGAAGGAGGGGTCCTCCAAGCAGCGCAGTCGGTGACAGCAAACATCCGTCCTGACGAACAAGCATACTCCGGCTTTCGCTTTGAAGGATTCTTCAAGCGTGTAGCCGGGATAATTAAGGTAGCTGGTATCGGCAGGACGGAGTATTTGTGTCTCCGTGAGAAACAACATTGCTGGCCGTGCTGTCTCGAGATGGTGGTGGACAGCGTTGAGGTTAGTGTGGAGTCCTCGGATGTTAGAGAACTCGACCTCAAACAGCGAGGGTATGGTGGGGGTGTGCACCGCTGTACGACCGTTATTTCTGTTTTGTTGCGCCATTTGGGAAAAATGAAATGGAAAAGAGACGTGAAGCGAGCGATGTATTGCCACGATAGGGATGGGCAAAGTGTGGAGGCGTGTTTCCCCAAGTGGTTGCCAAAAGGAAAAATACACTGACCCGCCGGACGGAAGGGCCCCCGAAACCCCCCGGAAGTGGCCGCCGGGACCCCACCTACCGGTCACCAACCGGCACGACGGTCCACCCCGAGATTATGCGTGGCCTGGTGGGGCAGCCTCACGAGCTGGTTAGGCACGCTCGGGCCCCTGTACTATGCCACGGGCGGCCAGCGGAACAGCCGTTTCTTCGGGTCTCCCTGTCCGGCAGGTCAATACAGTTTCCCCCGGCATTGGTTCAACAGCCGTCTCCAATCGGACCAACACCCATCGCGGCAATACTCGCTCGGGCTCTGGCTGTACGCTGGCTGATCTCGAAACGCGGCTGCAAGCCACTTCACGAGTTTTTCACCATGCGTACGGTGGTAACAAGCCAGGCGGATGTTAGCATCCTACCACCAGATGAGCAGATGGTCGCTCAGATATTCCTTAGTCGCCTCTTACGACACCCATGGGAAATTTCTCATTTCTCCGTCACTGCACGAATTATGATGAAAGCGAAGCCAGTTAAAGCGCTAGTATAATAAAATAGATATAAATTTAATAGTTGGTTAGAAATAACTAAATAAGGATTATTCATTAGATTAGGTCGTATAATAAGTGGATTACGTAGAAAAATTAAGTAAAATAATGTGTAAGCAGAAAAGGAAATTCATGACATAGTTCAACTTTAATAATATAAAAATATATATTCGTATAGACACCGTATAGATGAGTTAGGTGATCATCATCACATGAGACAGGTGACACCGACGAGACGAGACCAACAAAACACACAAATTGATGAGTTGATGAGAATTTGAATAACTTATAATTAAAGTAAGCCAATTGATAAATATGTAGTTAAATAAACAAAAACATATAGTTTCGTTGGTAATATAATAATAATAATAATAATTTATTATTATTTATTACATGCATATAGTAATAATATATGATATAAAAGTATATAGTATCGACAATCAAATGAAAATTTCAATCCATTTTTGTACATAAAAAAACACTCATAAATTGATAAACTTTTTGCAAATCCAAGATGCAAAATAAGTGTTGTGTTTTGTGATGCTTAGTACTCGCACTTTCAACTGTTTCCATTTAAAACAACGAAGTGAATGAAATAACGTTATTACAAATCCCAAAAAAAAACTATATATTCCACGCATGCTATTGAATCGTGAAACTGATAAGGAACGTACTCATCATTGATTATCTGAGACAGGTAAAAAGTAAAGTGAAACACGCGTTCAATTTAACGTTTTCCCAACAAAAGGCTCTCAACAGACGCTATCGCCTCTGAAGGACTATTACGTAACGAATACTATCTATTCACAACGCGACCTAACTGACATTTGTATATAAAAACAACTCCAGAAGGTATCTCTCTGGTTTCATTTAGCGTTAATGAATAAAGATAATGCTTTTGGATTGCCGGCATGAATTTAATAACATTTTCCACATCTTAATAATGGTTTGAATGTGAATGAAAATGTATATATTGTCATGTTTTGAGAATTTCTGATTTATTTATTTGGATCTCCAACAGTTGTACATAACACACATCCAAAGCACTTTTTACATTAACTTAAAACTAACTAGGCACAACCAATTACAGGAGAACACACCATTCCCAAAGGCAATTACACAAATATGTTGTATCCTTTCTAATATTATAAATGCGAAATTGGGTTTGCTTGTTTATTACGCTTTCGCGTCTTAAATAATCATAGTCTTGCTTAGACGCTGTGTTTGGGGTTACCCGGTAATATTGGTACTGTGAGACTTCAAAATAAAAGCAGCGAGTGTGTACTGCTGGTTAGATAGTGTAATTGGTCTCTCTTAATATAAATTTATAAAAACTTATTTAGTACTTGAAAACATTGTTATAGCGCGATTTAAAATACATCTAACGCCATCTATTGACGAGAAGATAAATTAATTGATATTTGGCGTAATGTCATTTGACCTTGAACACGTTGTCAGTTGTACAGAAAAGGTCATAAGGTACATCGCTCGCTCGTCAGTCTACACACACGACCGAAGCCGTGTGAAACTAGATATCAATGAATCCTTTATGAGGCAAGGTATTCGTTTTTTTTTAATAAAATTCCCTAAAATATATGGAGTTAGTATTCATTAAAGGTAACAATATTGTTGTAATATCATTTAAACAATAAGTTAATAAGTGTTGTGCTTTTTTGTATACTTAAAAAAGTTGCAACTACTTAATTTCCAATCATTGACTTCATGTATAAAATGTATGTAATAAAATGTATTGTTAAATTATATATTTAGATTAAAACACAAGTTTGATGAGAAACCACGGCGCAACTAGATGGGGCAAGCCGGGGCCGCACACTTGTCTCTCTGTATGGCTGTGGCTGTGTCGATACAAAGTTTCTTACTATATTTGAATGGGATAGCCGACGAAGCTGATAAGACTTGACGCTATGAAAATATTTAAAACAGAAGTAAAAGTAAGATCCTGTCAACGAAATATCCTGAGAAGAAGGTTTTCAAGCAGGATTCCTTACGATGTTTTCGTACACACACTTAATTTTCATGTGTTTACACACAGCTTAATTGGTGTTTACCTGGGTTTGAACCTTATATCATTGGCTAAGGACCTCATGTTCTAGCTATTGGATAAACCACTGATTATGAAATAGCAGTATACTAGTTAAAAATCGTGTAAATTCACAATTTTGCTGTAAAAAATAAATCATTGTTACATATTTTACATACAATTTTTCTTGATGGTAAGGCTTTGTGCAATCCCGTATGGATAGGTATCACGTCACATACCCCCCCAAGCACCCACAACCCATATACAGTATTATTGTTACGAATTGGAGATGTAATGCCAATGTGTCATATTATATATATAGTTTGTAATCTACAAAAGAATAATAGTTCGGTTTAAGCGGCACTTTTTTGTTTTAACTTTTGAAATCGGTCTTGTCCAAGTGATCGAAGTTTTATATTAATTAATTGTAAAGCATTTAATTAAAAATAACACTTTTTTTAAGACACCTTTTTTATTCAACTTGACTTAGGTTAAAATAACAATATATTAGAATAACTAAAAAATCTACGTTAAAGTCGAAATGCAATAAATATTTGTACATATTTGTTAGTAAATAGTGATATCGTACGAAATATTATTCAAAAATATGAATTTCAATATTTCCCTTCCGCTATGAGTTTATTGAACAAATTTCGAAGAAAATTTATTTATTCCCATTCGTATTTTCCTGCATGCATCCCATCAAAATAAACTTTAGTCCTCATGAATAAGTATTATGTAATGGATGATATATAGATATAAATACATCGTTAGTTGTATATTAGAGCACTATTTACTTAAAAAGACAACAAGTAAAAATGAAAACTAAAATTACAGACTATGGAAGGCAAATTTGCAGCAATAAAATAGCAATATCAACCAGACAACCAAGGGGATTTGGAGGACATTGCATAGATTTAAAATACAAAGCAATATACAGATAAATATATATTACGTGTCGTAAATAAATATATATTATTCCTTCGGTCTTCGAGTATTGGCTAGCCTCATACCTGGATCCGTCTCTCAATATTATATGCCTCAGAATCACAAGATAGCCTACACGCAAAATTGTCTTCCGGTTTGAAGGGTGAGTGAGCCAGTGTAATTACAGGCACAAGAGACATAAAATCTTAGTTCCCAAGATTGGTGGCGCATTGGCTATGTAAGCGATGGTTGACATTTCTTACAATGCCAATGTCTAAGAGCGTTTGGTGACCACTTACCATCAGGTGGTCCATATGCTCGTCCGCCTTCCTATTGTGTAAAAAAAAAACGGAATAGAAGATAATAATATATTGCAAAGCGATCTTACGACGATTTACATAAAGTGTATGGTATTAATTCCTTCTCCAGTAATAAACACGTATATGTGTTCATCTGGTAATAAGTCAAATGGCTTCGAATTCCATTTATCTCAAACATATATCTGTTAATGTATTTAGGTAAAGTAGTAACTTACGCATTAACTACTTATCAGATTGATTCATATAGTCTTTGTTGTCGGCGTGGTTACTGGCGTAGTACCATTACCATTAACGCATAATCGCTTACCAAGCATTACTACCAAATGAGTGGAGTAGATCCAATGGTTACAACACGAGGATCTTAACTGATGATTAGGAGAATGCGGGTTCAAGCCCAGGGCACCACTGAAATTACATATGTTTAATTTATATTTCAAATTATCTCCCTCGTTCTCGGCGACGAAGTAAAACATCCTGGGGAAACCAGGATGTGTCAGATGAAAACCATCAATATGGGTATCCACCAGCTTTGATGCAGTGGGATATTTGCAGTTACGTTACTAGTAAATAAAAATACTTACCTTCAAATACAATTACCGTCACGAAAAGCTTGAACTTGATCGCGAAGACTTTAAGTTACAAGTAATACTTACAAGCCACGCCTTGACTGATGACTCACGACGAAATATTTACATAAACAATAAATTATTCAACTACTAGGAAATTATGTCTTCACTATGAACTATTTGTATTCGGGAAGTTAAAGTTTCTCTTCGTTTTATTTTTATGTTGTTTTATTCGTTTGTGTTCATTTTTATGATTTTGTAACATAAAAACCATTTGTTGTATATAAAAGTAAATACATGCATGTAAATTATTTCCCTTTTTTGATATTAGTCTGCTTGAGACTGGCGTTTGAGCACTTAATCGTAAGTGGTCACCACCACCACATTGGCACTTTAAGAAATATTAACTATTCCCTTTGCGCCACCAATTTTGGGAACATGTTATGTAACATTCAGTTCAATTTCGTATAAAACTTCCTGTCATCAAAAATAGAAGAATTAGGACTTATCCCACCAAGAAACTCCAAAGCGGTTAAATTGAACCACATTTTAAAGAATTACATCCAACACATGCATTTTTTCTAACGATTTTTGTATGAACGAGATAGCACGAGATGAACTATAAAAACTAAAAAACACATGAAAACTCAATGGGTCTTACCCGTGGTTTAACCTGTGATTGATGTCGGCATGATATTTCATATTTATCAGTACTTTTTAACATTAAATTTTATCCTGTAATATGATTCGAAAGTGCTTATAAAATCCCACTTAAACAATAAACAAACAATCATTTTGGTTCATTCCTTCAAACATTCCTGTGTCCGATTTAATTACATGCACAAAGCATTGTAGGCTCTATGTTTGTTTTCGGATTGAAATCAATTTTATATCTTGTAACAATGATAATATATGCGAGTGAACATGACCATCGAGTGACCCACTTCCGTCCTGTCTGTTCCTAATATAAACAAAAAAAAACATTACTAAGCCGTGGCTGAAGGTAATAAATTGTTAAGTTACACAACAAAACAATACAAAGCGCTCCTGCTACGTGAAAAAAATAACTTGTGATTAGGGAAACCCTCCCCCTACAAGGCGGTCAAATCAGAATATATTCCTTTAAGAAGTCTAATATGTTTTTCTTTATACCACAGATTATTGACTTCGTATTGTTCGAAGATAAGACTAAAGTTACATGTCAAGCGTTTCCGCTTCCGGCAGCCATTGTAAAGACAGTCTTTGTTCTAACAAACTGTTATTGATTGGGCTATTGAACAGATATTTATTAATATCTGTAATTGCTATATATTATATGCCATGTTTCGAAAAATAAACAGCCCCTAAATATCCTATTGATAAGCAAAGGTTAATTATTTATGCATGTAGTTTATTTACCTCTTATTTATTTTACACTGTCAATGATAATAGAAAAGTAATTCTGATAAACATTTTGAATGTGACACTAAGGTATAATCTTGTCAAAGTTTTCTTTTTTAACACAAAATTGTAAAACCACGGGTATATTTCATCAAAGAAAAACAACAAAAATAAATTCAGATTCACCTTAAAATAAGCAGAGATACCCCCGTGGTATTCTATATGATACCATAACAGATGATTTTAAGCTTAAACCCGGACAACTACAGTGCTTAATTTGTGTTTATAATTCCTTTTCGTGCTCGACGGTGAAGGAAAACGTCGTGAGGAAACCTACATGTATCTTTGTCAATGTTACCAATCGAAATTGTAACAACATGGTGAAAAATAATTTGAGCCCTCCCTGCAAAAGGAGATGAAGCTTTAGCCCATCAGTGAGACTTTATTTACGTTATAAGGTTAAATAAGTTAAATAACTTTATCCTTACATCAGAGACAAATTCTGTCTTCCAGATAATTCTCACCGTAGAAATAACAACTGACTTGTCTTGAAATTAAATTTAAAGACTGCAAATTTGACGCAGGGGACAAGCTATGCCTTATCAGGTAATCTTCTTTGGTTTGGATTTTCTTTGGAGCCTTATTAAAACAAAAACAGAGTAATAATCTCTCCAAAATTTAAGTCATTATTATATACCCGTGTTTGTCTGATGGTTATAAGATAGCAGATCCCAAGGTGTTGCGTTACTATCTCGTGTTGGGTATAGGTGTGAAAATTTATTGAGATTTTCAGTCAATGATTTCTCAGTAGCAACCCAGATAATATATAAGCCATTAGTTCTATCCGCCGTAATCGTGATGGGTTGCGGTTCTATCAAATTTTAAAAGTTAAACTAAGCGTTTCATTAAAGCACTAAGAGTTTTTACCGCTTTACACACGCGTTGATCAAACAAGCAATCAAAAACAACGAATTTTGAAATAGACAAGTCATAATAAATTTATATATAATCATTAATGCAGTTAAATGGGTAATAATAATGGATAATGTTAGAAAGCGAATTAGCTAACCAATTTTTTTGAGAATGCTTATTAAATGGTAAAATTATATTAGCCTCAAAATGAATTGAGATAATATATACTACGAAATAAAGCGATGTTCGTAGCTCGTGTCGGTAAGACAATTTAAAATTACTTACGACTCCACTTGAATTAAATAATTATTATCTGTTATATGTGCGTTTGTTGTCAGACATCGCGCCAAATAGTGACAAAAAATATCATGATATCCTAACACGCTTATACCCACAAACCCGCGTCCTAGTGGGATACTCCAAACATTCTCCTTAAGAGACAATAAGACATTTATAAGTGGTTGCCCTACTTTCGCTTTACAGGACTCTAATATCAAATCCTCTATTAAAATGTATCATTAAGATTAAATAAAATATTCATTGTCCATAACAAAACGTAATGCTTATAAATTAAATCAACATCGAATACTGGAAGAATAAAAATTTTTTTATCAGGATTACCTAGAGCTTATTTAGGTATACACTAGTTTGTAAGTATACAGCAACATTCTTGCTGAATAAAAATGATATTTATGTTCAAACAGCCGATGTGAATCAACAAACTAATGAACAAAAGAATGTTCGTATAGTTCAGGGAGTGGCTGAATTTCCATGATACTGATAAAAAGCCGCCGCAGAAGTGTCCTAAGATTAATCGAACTCATCACAGATAGTTTTGTTAAATTACAAATTAAAAAAAAAACATCAATGCATTCTTCGGTTGAGATTCATGTGTTCTAACTGGGCCATGTCGATTCTTAAGTATTATGTTAATGGGAATACTTCCAACCCTTGACTACTACATATTATGCCTATTACTCGGGTTTAACCGAGACATTAACATATAATTATATACATGTCTAAATATAAAGTGCGTAAAGCTGCGAAGCACAGCTACTACTAGTGCTAGGGCTTTGTGCAAGCTCGTTTGGGTAGGTACCACTTATCAGATATTCTACCGCAAAATAGCAGTACTTGGTATTGTTGTGTTTCGGTTTGAAGGCTGGGTGAGCCAGTGTAATTACAGGCACAAGGGACATAACATCTTAGTTCCGAAGGTTAGTGGCGCATTGGCAATGTAAGTAATGGTTAACATTTCTCACAATGCCAATGTCTATGGGTGTTGGTGACCACTTACCATCAGGTGGCCTTTATCCTCGTTCGCCTACCTATTCTATAAAAAAATACTTACTTCGTATATAATAATGAAAGATAATACACTAAAATCTTTTCAGAAAAGTGCTGTATCTGGTATAAGTTTTTTGTATATATAATATAGTCTCCTCGTTCATTAGAATGAACTAATAGATATATCGTGAATTTCATTGTAGACTTCAACGAATCTTCTTATACAATTTATGTTCTCAGTTTCAAGTTTTGTCAAGTGTGGCCTCGTTACGCATAATAATACGCTTTCGACGTCAATACAATGATGTATGACGCTTCGATAAATGTTGTCCCAAAATTATATGACGATAGTCAGACTAACAGTATCTTTAGACTTTACGATAAAATATCGTATGACTTTAACAAAAAATATTTAAGAAAGCAAGAGTTATATCTTAAGTGCGAGTTTTTTTTAAGTTCTTCGGATGTTTTTTGTCATCAAATTGTAAATATCATTATTTTCTAAATTCAAATTTCAGGGTCTTTTGTATTTACACAGAATCCCCATTTTGTTCTAAATTTGAAAAAAGAGGGGTTTATCTTTGAAATAAAGTGATAATTCTAATACTTATGAGCAATAAATCTTTATTCTTATTAAAATAACACTTTTTGTATAAAGATGTTTGGATTTAAGCCAACTTATTGATTAAAAAATATTGATTTAGAAAAGTGTATATTCTGCTGCTTAAAAGAGGCTGCCTTCCGAAACGGCAGACAAGTTAAAATATTGGCCATTTAAAAACGCATTATTTTAAAGTTTATTTAAATAAAATAGATTTGATTTCATTTGAACTACAGTGACATGATAAATGTGCTAATTAAAGTCACTTCAGTTATTTGTAAGCAAAAAAAAAAACTCGGCACAAAACACTTAATGAATATTTTCATTACTAGTAAAAGCTATATATCTTAATTAGGATTTTATAAAATGATATCAACATTGTAAACTTTCATAAATATGTAATTACATTTTGATACAATGATATTATATTATATGAATATAAATACTGTAATATTTCAAAGAAAATATTTATAAGAAAATATCACTTAAACTTCGAAGATAAGGTGCCGAGCTCGGAGATACAATAACAGGTCGACACGAGGATATAAATCGGCTGGTTTTATCGATTCTTTCTCGGTAAATGGCAATCTATTGTGTGTTAGTTCTCGTTATTGTTTCGAAATAATCGAGTAACTTAATCGTGTACGTGGTAACTGAAAACACTGATGTAGTAGGTACTGTATAAGATGTGTCCATAAATGCACAATCTTAACATAAGATATAGAAATTTGACATTTGGAGAAGACATTTGGAGATAGGTCTTTAGCAGAGAGGCCTTTAAGCATCTTCGTATGCAAAATTTTCATACTTATAATCACAGCTCGATTGAAAGTTTCGTTAAATTTACTGTGGTGGTAGGGCTTTAGAGGCGTAACCCTGGCATCAGTATTTTGTTGCCATACAGCAATACTTATTAGGTATAGTTCCGTTCCGGTATGAAGGGTGAGTGAGATAGTGTAACCTACTAACACGAGGGACATAACATCTTAGGTTATTGTTGCATTGGCAATCTAAGGCGTTGCTTAATATGTGGTGACTACTAACTATAGGGTGTCCTACTTGCTAGTTTGCCTAAAATTATATATATATATCTGTAAGAGTAACTACGGTGCAATATTCGTTTATAATCTAAAAAAGAATAATCCTTCGACTTACGTGGCACTTTGCTTCATTTTATTTGTGTCCAACGTTTTAACTTTTAAAGTCGGTCTTGTTCAAGTAATCTAAGTTTTTTCACGTTCATTTTACACTGGCTAATTTGCCCGCCTACCTATTTTACAAAAAAAATGTAAAGTTTTCGTGAATAGACAAAAATATCACACTAAAAATGCATTGATATAATAATTTAACTTTCTAATATGTGAATAAATTATATTCAAGTGTAATACAATCGAATGAAAAAATTGAAAACATTCAAAATTCTAAATGGAAATTTTACGAAATATAATACAAAGTACAGTGAACAATGTTCAATTATTATATTGCTATTTATAACTAAGACTTTCATTGTGAAATTTTACCTCTGAAATCAATAACATCGCTAAAGTGATCGCTTCAGATTTCTGAATTGCACGAGCTAACGGTCTACTATGGTTTGGTTTAAGTTAAGGAAACTAGCGTTTAATGAAATGTTAATTATAACATGTACATTATATTACTTTATTATTGACTAGCTGACCCGTGCCCACTTTTTTGGGTGGTTAACATTTTTACTTGTGATGAAATTATGATCGCGGTTCGGTTAGTACTGAGTGCTATAATTTACTTCCTGACTGTCAAAAGTCGCATTGGCCACGAAATCCGGCTACCATGAAAAAGTCTTTTCAGGTTAATATATAGCCTATGACACTTACAAATACGTCAATGCGGACCTACGTCCGCTGTCGAAGACGCAACGGCCTCGATGTGGCCTGGAGGGCCTGGAGGGACAGCTTTTGGCCGCTTACCGCCAGCTAAAGAAGGACCTGCAGCTGGCAGTCGGGCCAAAGATAAGGCGAGGGAAGAGCTGCTGGTGAGCCTCAACCGAAACCCATGGGGGCGAGCATATCGAGGGGTTCGCGGAAAATTCCGCACCCAAACTACCCCCGTGACGGAGACGCTGCCGCCGGAGCTCGTTCTGCGCCTGGTCGGGGAACTGTTTCCCCACCCAGGCGAGTTTGTCCCTCCACAGATGGCCCCTCGCTCTGTGATAGAAGACAGGCTCCACCATTGATCACAGAGTGAGAAATGGTGATGGCCCTCGGCCGCTTGAGGACCAAAAACACGGTGCCAGGTCCGGACGGTGTTCCAGGGCGTGTTTTGTGCGATGCCCTGGAATACCTAGGTACAAGGCTTCGGGAGCTGTTCAACGAATGTCTGCGCAGCGGGCAATTTCCGAAGCCTTGCAAGCAAGGGAAGTTGATGCTCTTGCCAAAGGAGGGGCGGGCACCAGGCTCCTCTTCGTCATATAGGCCGATAGAGCTGCTGAACGAGACGGGCAAATTGTTTGAGAAGATTCTCGCAGCTCGTCTCGTTCAACACCTCGACGAGGCCGGTCCGGGTCTCTCGGAGGCTCAGTTCGGGTTCAGGGCGGGCCGTTCAACGATCGACGCCTTGAACGCCCTGAAGACTCGGACCACGGAAGCAGTGGCCCAGGGGCAAGTAGTCCTGGCGGTGTCGTTAGACGTTGCAAACGCCTTTAACAGTCTCCCATTCGAGACGATCAGGGAGGCACTCCGATACCAAGGGGTGCCGATCTATCTAAGGAGACTGTTGGAGGCGTACCTCCAGGACAGGGAGGTCGTATGGGCAGGAGGCGACGGGAAGTTGGTCCGGCGTCGGGTAGGATGCGGCGTTCCACAGGGGTCGGTCCTCGGCCCAATTCTGTGGAACGTCGGTTTTGATTGGCTTCTGAAGGCACCCGTCCTTCCCGGTATGGGGGTGTTCTGTTACGCGGACGACACCCTCATTACCGTGACGGGGCGGGAGTTTGGGAAGGCGGCCCGCCTGGAAAAAAGTTGGAACAACTTTGACCGTGGACCGAATGGAAATGCTGGGCCTGAGAGTCTCCATATCCAAAACGGATGCGCACCTTCTCCCTCCGCCGCAATAGGTGTCGCTGGGACTAGGGGGTTCTCAGTACCCTGGTAATCCCCATAGAGAATGGAGGCCTGCATACGCAGGCCACCCGTCAGAGCGTCGCGGTAGCATGCGCAAGCGATTCCGTGGCGCTCCTCGTTATGACGGAAAGGGTACCGCTGGTTTTTTAGTGGGTATTTCCTTGTTCGGGGTGCACTCGGCGCCTCGGACATCGGCGAGCCCCACATTCCATCCCACTGCTCCCGTGGGGGAAACGCGTAATGCGTTTTTCCAGCGTAAAAATAAAATAAAATAATGATACTCACAAATAATGTGGCTTTCTATTGGTAACAGAATTTCCAAAATCGGTTTAGTAGGTCCAGAGATTACCCCCTACAACCTCACAAACTTTACCTCTTTATAATATTATTATTATTATAGATAATGTTAACGCCAAACACAAACACTCACGCAAAACATAAAAAATACGTATATTTGCTTAAAGTTAACCATCAGGCGTAACATTTTATATATGACGTATCATACTTTACTATGTATTAGTTACTTGTCAACTGCAAGTTGGAAGCTTAACATCAAAATAAGCTGCTAAAGACTGTTTGAAGAGTTTAATTGAAATTTCATATGTGTCCGAAGATAATAACATTGATAATGACGGTAAGCAGTAAGGAGCTATGTCAGATTACATTCCAGTGTTTCGGAAGGTCACTTGAGCACTTAGTCGTGAGGAATTGCCATTGAATGAGTCTCTGACAATAAAAACATAAATAAATTACAATTATTTAACAAATGATATTATTTGTTTTATAATTATTACTATTCTTGCATAGTCTACTTAAATTTATATTTTTTTTTCTTTCTATAAAGTTTACAAAAATGTTTCAATAATATGCTAAACGTACGTGGAATACTATCTGTAAATCGTAGCAAGATATCCACGTAACAAGCTTGCTTAGTGTGGTATACAATTATAATATCGTTTCAGCAAACAAACCAGTTATTGTATATATTTTTGCTGTAAAAAAAACTATTTTTGATTTTTTTACTTACTGCGTACTTACATACATTTTTCTTCTTTTCTCACCTCATATTTCTGATTGACAACCACAAATTTTCAATGGTGCAGCACGCTTTTTTTTACAATAGTAATTCTAACCGTAGGAGTCAAATTGACGATTTCACTGGCTATTTACTGCCTTTGGTTAAAAAACGCTTCCGCATATAACCCGCGCCAAATTAAAGGTTATAACATAATATTACCTCCGTCAGTCTACCGGCTAATCAAATTTTTCCCTCACCTAAGTAGTGTAGCTTCGGTCGAAGTTTTTATCTGATGCCATCGAAATTTCGTTACTCGATGATAATCTAAACCTCAAAGTTGACCTACTCTTTCATATTCTATCTCTTTCGCACTCATGGAAGGGAATGGAACTGTAATACGATGAAAATGAAAGACTAACTTTAAACCTTTTCCTCGCTTGTCAGTTGGAATAAAACAAAACATTTTTTCCATGATCGTATTACTTATAAATTATTGAGATAGATAATAAAAACAGATAGAGAATATGTATAAAACTAATTGTATAGGCGTGTATATTTTTTATTCTTTTATTTATATATTTAAATATCAGTTTCCAAGCTCAGATTGGCCAGTGATTGTGACGGAGGGTGTGACCTTTATTATATTTTATTTTATTATTATTCAGATTGATATTTTACTCTTGTATACTTATTAGCGTGCTTATATAAAAATGGTATTTATCCTTATCTTATTTATCCTATCGGTATTGTATTAGATTGGCGTTGTACGAAATATTAACCATACCATCATTTATTCAAATTTTAGTTTATTTATTTTTATTTTATGTTCATAGGTCTACAAAACAAAATGACAATCAAAAAAATTAAATGATTACATTTCTCTTGATGTAGACACGACATGCGTTTTTGATTAAGTGCGAAAAAAGCGTCTAGTCTGTGACAGCAACAAAGACCTAAGCTTATAAGTTTTTTTTAATAGCTAAATAATTTAATCTATCAAAACAGTTTTTTTTTTTAATTTTTTTCAATGAGGCTATAGAACTGTCGGTAAAAATGTCATAATTAAAACGAATACTATTATAAGAGAAACACATGCGGTATAAAGGCGAGTGGCTAAGTACATTTGTTTTAGAGGTAGGAAGACAAAAGGTCATACAATATCGCATGCGACTATTTGGGCGAGGAATGGAAACTGTATGCATTGCAGGATATCGGACGAGTTAATAAGTCCATGAATTAGCTTGTTATAGTTATAATTTCAAACAAAACGAAATAATTGATGTATAAAAGTTTTATTGTTATACTTAAAAACAGTCGCGTGTCCAAACCCGTTAGAATTATTCGGCCCTCGAAACATAAATATACCGACAGACAAAGAAAACGAAATTAGCAGTAAGTAAAATATTTAACTTCAAAACCTTGAGACCATCAGTTTCATATATTTTAAGTAATTCTTACGTCGGTAATTTTCTTTCACAAGGCTAAAATAAAATAAATTGACGCCAGAGAATCTTTACGCAATCTTTAAGAAAATATATTTGGCATATAAAAAAAATGTCATGAATAATGTAGACAGGACAGCCTTTCTTTACACGATGAATCAACAATAGACCATTGTTATCATCCGTTTTCGATCGTTCTTTGATTTTGTAAATAAAAATATCAATAGGAATTACGGATAAATATGTCTCGTAAAGTCTTGCCAATTTTTTGTCTTTGTTATTGGGTATTTATTGATATTGCTCTCGCTTATCGTGACCTAAAAACGAGTTCAGCTTTGAATTAAACCAAATATTTTATACGTTTGAATCAAAAGTTATTTTAAATCTTCAAACGTTAATATCCATTCGAAATGTAAATTTTAAAAAGAAGAACCGGTAAGTCACAAACGGCAAGTAGTTGAACAACACGTCCCCAATACGTCCCCGAACTTGGGAACTAAGATGTTATTTTCCTCGTGCCTATAGTCACACTGGTTGGTCACTCTTTAATCTAGGAAACACTAATACCGCCTATTTTGTAGTAGAATATGTGATGTGAATAGTAATAGGTTTCCAGAAAAATGTAAAATGTACAAAAAACTGAACATTCGGATTTAAAATTTAAAAGTTAAGATCAATTGTTTAAGTCAAAAAAGTAAGTGATTGATCTCGTCATAGACTTTAAAAAAACAACTTTAGAGGCGGCTTCACCAATTTTTACCGTATACTGAATTTTGAACAGAAAACTACAAGAGATATCCTTTAAAATTCATTTCGGTATGAACTAAATCTGCAAACCGAGTGTTGCATTTTAAAAATGTTTTTCAGCTAAAAATTAAACACATTGATTTAAGAAAAACACATTTTATTATGTTTGAATATGGTCAATAAACATGCTCAAATAATGATAATGAAAGAATATAATAATTATATAATTATATAGATCTATATATATGACTCAAGAGTTAAAGCTTGTGACTGTTTACCGATGATAGCAGGTTCAAGCCACTAACGGTCTTACTAATAAACGGTGCTTAGAGGGTGATTATTTAAACAATGTGTCTTCTTCTTACGAATGTCAAATCAATAACGATAATAGAAAGGGACATATTATTAGTGCTTAAACAGTCGCTTCATAACGCTTATGAGTAAGGCCGTAAGTTTTTTAGTTTCTAATTCACATTTATAATTATTCAACTCGTGCTCGGCAGTGACGGAAAATTACAGTAACAGCCTTTTTTGAGGAGAAGGTTTGGAGCTTATTCCACCACGCTGCTCCAATGCGGGTTGGTGGAAAATTATCGTTAAGAAATTTACAGGTATCTTAAGAAATTCCGACTCGTGCGTATCACGCATAGTGTGATTCTGAATGCAGGTCATCCTGTCTAGCTGTGTGAGGCAAAATTCAATATTTGTATAGAGGTTTAAAAAATCATTTCAACAAAAATATAAAAACCAATCAACAGTTTTCTGGAAGCGAGAAAAACTGAAACATCGTAAACAGAGATTTTGATGATAAATATTCACATATAATATAAATATAATATAAATAAATATATATATAAATATTCACATTAGAATGTTATCGAAGTTTCCTTTACTATGTGTATATAATTTTTAAACATAAGTTCATTTAATACTCTTATTTAAATATTTTCATTTAGTAAATTATGTATTATTCGGAAATTATTAAATATACTTTGATTGATTGATTATTCCGATTTAATTATGCTATGTAAAATATTGTACGTCTGGCTGGATGCATAATGTATTTACAACAAAAAAGTAAATAAAATCATTTTTCACTTAAAAAATTCATTGATACAATTATTATTATTATTATTATTATTATTTTTTTTTTTATATTCGCCGGGAGGGCAAATGACTCTACTCCACCTGATGGTAAGTGGTAGTAGAGTCCAAACGCGACGACGGCCAGTACAGACGGGAAAAACGTTCTGCACTAGCCGCCTTCGCCTTGCCGGCCCGCAAGATGCCTCTTCACGCCTCGTTTGAAGGAACCCGGGTTGTAAGAGGAGGGGAACACGTGAGCTGGTAAGGAATTCCATTTTTTGGAAGTGCGACAAAGAAAGGAGTTGCCAAATTTCTTTGTGCGCGATGGAATTGATGTCACAGTTAGGCGGTGACATCGAGAACCAGCTCGCGTGGACTTAAGAAGGAAGGGGGAAGCAGGGATTAGAGAGAATAATTCCTCAGAGCACTCGCCGTGATACAGTCGATAGAAAGCGCTCAGTGCTGCTATCTCACGACGCAATTGTAAAGGTTCAAGGGTGTTTGTGACCTTTACGTCGCCAATAATGCGTACGGCACGTCGCTGCAACCGGTCCAAGGCCTCAAGTAGGTACTTAGCGGAGCCATCCCAAAGGTGCGAGCAATATTCCACGCAAAACCGTACCTGTGTTTTGTCAGCAGGCACAGTTGTTGAGGCGTGAAAAAGCGCCGCACCTTGTTCAGAACTCCGAGTTTCCGTGAAGCTGTTTTTATAACAGCCTCGATGTAATCCCTTGGACTAAGGTCGCAGCGAACGTCAATCCCCAGCATGGCGATTTTGCTTTGCATCACCAGCGGAGTACCACAGAGGGAGGGAAGAGGGGAAAATGTTGACTTTTTCGCCGTGAGAGCGCATACCTGTATTTTTTTGGCATTAAACTCAACAAGATTATCAGAGCCCCATTTGGCGATGAGCTCAAACGTCCTATCGAGTTCAATGACAAGATTCTCCCGCCTCTCCTCAGTTTCCGCCCGCCCAGCCACTGCGCGTCCGTGGTATCCACCATGCACTGTACTATCATCTGCATAGCAATATATGTTCCCAAGGGAGAGCATATCATTGATATGCAAAAGAAAGAGTGTGGGAGATAGCACAGATCCCTGGGGGACCCCAGCATTCACTACATAGAATTGTGAAGCGCAACCATCTACTAAAACACGAAGGCTACGCTTGTGTAGGAAGCTGGCAATCCAGGTGCATAGCTGAGCAGGCAGACCATATGCCGGTAGCTTGGAGAGAAGACTTCTGTGCCAGACCCTGTCGAAAGCCTTGGAGATATCGAGGCTGACAGCCAACGATTCTCCATGCTTGTCGATAGCTTCACCCCAGAGGTGTGTTACGTACGCTAGAAGATCACCTGTGGACCGTTTTGGTCGAAACCCGTACTGACGATCATTAATTAGACAGTGATCTTCTAGGTAATGGATCAGTTGGTTGTTTAAAATCCGTTCCATCACCTTACAAAGTACTGAGGTGATAGCTATTGGCCGATAATTTGCCGGGTCAGACCGATCCCCTTTTTTGGGAACCGCTTGCACATTAGCTCTTCTCCAAGCCTCCGACACACTTCCCGAAGAGAGGGAAAGTTGAAACAGGCGCGTTAACACAGGAGACAGCTCCGCTGCGCACTTCTTCAGCACTATGGCTGGTATTCCATCGGGACCGCTAGCTTTCCGTACATCAAGTGATTGCAACTGCGCACGCACATCACGTTGCCTGATTTTAATGTCAGGCATCGTATGGCCACATGCAGGTATTGTAGGTGGCAGTGCACTACAATCATCGATGACGGAATTGTCGGCAAAGAGTTTAGCCAGGAGATCAGCTTGCTCTTGCGGACTGTGAGCTTGCGATCCGTCCGGATTTCTGAGCGGTGGCAGCGCAGGTTGGCAGAAATTGTTTTGCACAGACTTGGTCAGACGCCAGAAGCTACGGGAGCCCCTAGGATGCGAAACAAGGTCATGACCAATCTGTACAATGCGCTGTGCATCCGCTCTCGTGTATGCCTTTCTACAGGACTTGGAATTTTTATTATAGTTTGCTTTCAGTGAGTCAATGTTAGATGCCCCGCTAATACAGCCGTTGATCCACTTGCGATATGCCGCCTGCTTAGATGATACAGCATCGGCACATTCACGAGTGAACCAACGGTTACGCGTACTCCTACTGACGAGATCTGAGCTAGGAATGTAGTATTCCATTCCCAGCATGATCTCGCCAGCAACAGCAGCGGCACTAGCTGTCGGGTCATTCCCACTGAAGCAACGTTCCTTCCAAGGGACCGACGCATAGTAATCGCGCATACCGTCCCAATCCGCCGACCTATAGTGCCAAACGCAACGTTTGCATACCGCTAGTGGCGGCAGCTTGGCCTGTGGCACTCTGGTAGAAATAAGGCTGTGATCCGAAGAGCCAAGAGGAGCCTGAACCACAACCTGATATTCCACCGGGTGAGAAGTCAGCAGAAGGTCCAGTAGAGAAGGTGCTTGCCCATCAATGTCTGGGATCCTGGTGGGCTGATCAACCAGTTGGGTCAAGTCATGTGTGAGAGCAAAAGCATGAGCAGTCCTTCCAGCATGGTCAGTTTTGAGGGATTTCAACCAGGATTCGTGGTGAGCATTAAAATCCCCCAAAAACACCAATTCCGCGTTAGGAAATTGCTCTTGCGCAGCATCTGCCACCCGACTAAGATGGTCAAATAATCGGCTTGTCTCCAAGTCACCATTGTGGGATCTGTAGAGGCACACGTAGACTCGGCTCTGACGAACCAGGTCCACACGTACCACCAACATGGAGAAGGAGGGGTCCTCCAAGCAGCGCAGTCGGTGACAGCAAACATCCGTCCTGACGAACAAGCATACTCCGGCTTTCGCTTTGAAGGATTCTTCAAGCGTGTAGCCGGGATAATTAAGGTAGCTGGTATCGGCAGGACGGAGTATTTGTGTCTCCGTGAGAAACAACATTGCTGGCCGTGCTGTCTCGAGATGGTGGTGGACAGCGTTGAGGTTAGTGTGGAGTCCTCGGATGTTAGAGAACTCGACCTCAAACAGCGAGGGTATGGTGGGGGTGTGCACCGCTGTACGACCGTTATTTCTTTTTTGTTGCGCCATTTGGGAAAAATGAAATGGAAAAGAGACGTGAAGCGAGCGATGTATTGCCACGATAGGGATGGGCAAAGTGTGGAGGCGTGTTTCCCCAAGTGGTTGCCAAAAGGAAAAATACACTGACCCGCCGGACGGAAGGGCCCCCGAACCCCCCCGGAAGTGGCCGCCGGGACCCCACCTACCGGTCACCAACCGGCACGACGGTCCACCCCGAGATTATGCGTGGCCTGGTGGGGCAGCCTCACAAGCTGGTTAGGCACGCTCGGGCCCCTGTACTATGCCACGGGCGGCCAGCGGAACAGCCGTTTCTTCGGGTCTCCCTGACCGGCAGGTCAATACAGTTTCCCCCGGCATTGATTCAACAGCCGTCTCCAATTGGACCAACACCCATCGCGGCAATACTCGCTCGGGTCTGGCTGTACGCTGGCTGACCTCGAAACGCGGCTGCAAGCCACTTCACGAGTTTTTCACCATGCGTACGGTGGTAACAAGCCAGGCGGATGTTAGCATCCTACCACCAAATGAGCAGATGGTCGCTCAGATATCCCTTAGTCGCCTCTTACGACACCCATGGGAAAGAGAGGGGCAGTGAAATGTATTCTTTCTCAGTCACTGCACGGAACAAAATTTTTAGTCCTTCTTACGTACAAGCTTTTAATATCATAATAATAATCTAATTAGACGCAGCAGAAACTTTTCATCACCATCTAGCATAGGTATAGCATATATTATATGTAAATGTAAAAAAAAAAAAATGTATATGTCCCACAGTTTGACAAAAGCTTGGAGCTTATTTCTTGACTGCGATTGGATACACATGTGCAAGACATTCGACTCATGATGTGTTATTTTATTGCCATCCATGATAAAATATAAACATATTAAATATATTATGAATATTATATTATGTAAAAATTATTGAATAATAAAATTATTTTTATATATATTTGCAGCAGTTTGCAAGGCTGTTATTAAAACAGAATCCAATATCGAATAACTAATGCAAAAGGAACAATTTTTTTTATTTTTCTCACAATCTAAGCACCAAACCGTATAAATCTAAAGATTTGTTGGATTGCTCCTACGCTAGATGTTTCCCCGTTCATATTATTTTTACATTTGCTTGATACAAATCTTGAAATGGAATTTATCTGAAGACGAATCTAATTCTGGATTTGAAGTAGGTTAAACTTTATTACACGACCTGTACCTTCGACTACGTTTGCGTTTAATTTTGTATTACTTTTCACATATTATGACTTTGACAATTTATTGGGAACTTGATAACTCATGGTGTTAATGAGCAAACCAATAATCTTATTTTCTTTCATACCGAAATTCGTCATATTCGTTGCAAGAAATTTCGAAATCCAGTGATATTTATAGTATTTATTTTTTTACGTGAAACTATCATTATAGCTTACGCTTACTTTCAATTTAATATTTGTAGAATTCTTTCTGAGATATTTCCGATGGGAATACAAGCACACACCAGTTCTATCGGAATACTGAAGGTAATAATAAAAATCCATTCTAGACTTTTTTCTTAATCGCTATAACACTTGGATCACAATATTTTTTTAATGAAAATAAAAGAATCTAACATTTGTTCGCATGATATAGATTAATAAGAATGATAAGTTATGAGACCAGAATCTAGCACAAAAACTATATTGTACGATAAAAACATCATAAGCTATGATAAAGATAGTACGCTGCACCATAGATATCTCGCAGTAGATTAAATAACTCGGATTTATTACGTGCTCTGAATGTCTAACGGATAAATAGTGGGTTCTGTACAACGAATACAAAATAGTTGTAGGCCAAATCCTCTCACATCGGACCATTACCATGATCAAATAAAACCGACAAAATATAAAACTAAATTTGAATGTACGCTTTACATTGCTGAATAGCTATGGAGTAGGTGAGCTTTTTATTGTATAAAAACAGTAACGGATATTGTTATAATTGATGATAAAGCAATGGCCCAGTGCGCTATGCATAATAATGTGTATGCTGGAAGGAAAAGAGAAAAAATTAAATTAGTGAAGTTTCAGCGCAAGTCGGTTGGAATTGAGCTAAAAGTAAACATTGAAAGAAGACGATCACGTTTTGTTTATTCCGATATTTTTTTCCACATTATCCACTTCTTGGAACGATTATATTAGAACTTCGCGCGTTTGTATTATTTATTTCATTTAGCTTTCTGTGATAAGAATATTGTTTAGATATTTGTTACAAGCTATAGAATTGATTATTATTATAGACAAGAGTCTTAGTTTAACTAACTTTCGATTGAATATCAGAAATGCCTGATAAATAGTAGGAAAACTATTTTTGGAAGACCTTTACTAATTTCGGTAGACAAAACACACGATACATAAGCCTGAATAAGTATCTGATTGGTTTTTTTTTATAGAGTAGGAAGGCGGACGGCGGCCACCTGATGGTAAGTGATCACCAACGCCCATAGACATTGGCATTGTAAGAAATGTTAACCATTGCTTACATCACCAATGCGCCACCAACCTTGGGAACTAAGATGTTATGTCCCTTGTGCCTGTAACTGGTTGGTATCTTCTCATTTTATCATGGTCATCATCAGTATTTGAATAACTTATTCGTTTTTTTTTTTTTGAATAAGTAAGTAAGTAACAGCCTGTAAATGTCCCACTGCTGGGCTAAGGCCTCCTCTCCCTTTTCGAGGAGAACGTTTGGAGTTTATTCCACCACGCTGATCCAATGCGGGTTGGTGGAATACACATGTGGCAGAATTTCGATGAAATTAGACACATGCAGGTTTCCCCACGATGATTTCCTCCGAAAAGCACGATGAGATGAATTATAAATAGAAATTAAGCACATAAAAATTCCAAGGTGCTTGCCCGGGTTTGAACCCACGTTCTTTGGTTAAGATTCACGTGTTCTTACTACTGGGCCATCTCGCCTTTTATTGAATAATAATATGAAAACAGTTACAAAGTAATAGTTAAAAAAACGGTTACAAACTAATATAAAACAAATTTCGCTAATATTTTATAACTATTAAATAACAGAATTTTTAAAAGCTTACCTCTAAAGATTTATTTTTAGTTAAACTTATTTTTGGCACAATAATGAACGAGAGTATAATGGGTGTTAAATATAATACATAATTATATATATAATATATAATTTTTTAGCGGTCAATATCAAAACTAGTATACAAATACACATTAAGTACACTTATAAGTATTATATAAAATTAAAGGCAACTGACGCTCATCAATGAACATTCTAACGATAAAAAACACAAGCGTGTAAACTTTTCGCAGGGTCTTGTCTATGGACATTATCGATTATTTAAGTCCCGCGTCATGATAGTGTTGTGTCAGAATAATTGTCACTAAACATTTTTTACAGTGCACTCAACGCGCTCGTAAATCATAGGCCAGTTTACAGTGAGCTTGTAAACCAAAGGTTTACGATCGTTTTGATGTTTCACATCGATATAAAACTCACTGAAAGTGACTTAAGACGAAAATATTATACATTTTACAGAATCTTAAATTGTTAATACATTTTATAGCCTGTTTAAATAATTGCAGTCATTGAACTAATAATTCATGTTGTTATTTTACACCTTTATACTCAATCGTCAGTTCTAAAAGTAATGTCGCGTCATGCACTTTATGTATTGGACTATACAATTAAATTGTATTGACTCAGTTTCAATATATTTATTTCCCATAAAGAACACATTTACTTATAATGAGAAAACAATTCAAATTTTAAATAAACAAATATAAAAAAACGCTCCAAGAATATTTACTCTTGAAATTAATGGCAATGTCAATGTTTGTAGTGTTTGTCACAATGATAAGACATGTGTAAACAATATAAACAAAGATATTAACAAGATAAAATACAACGTATGTAGGTAATTACATTATTTTGAAAATAAACTGATGTGGAAGTCGCCTTTCAGAGTTGAATCATCACAAGATAGTATAGATTTGTTAATGTAAAGCGAAGAACAATATTTTCAGTGTAATTACCAAAAGTGACTTGACGAGTTTCGCCAGTCTTTTCCATGTCAGATTGGATTTGTAGATTGTCAGTCTCTTCCATAGGGCTTACATGTTCGTGCCCTCGGCCCCGCTTGACCGGGCTGTCGTTAATCACCACTCAACGTTGTTAACTCTGTTAACACGAATACCGTGCCATGTGTTTAACGTGTCGAGAGCATCGCTTCGCTGTTACGCCTCTATATTACAATTTTTATTACCCGCCCGTCAAATCTAATTTACTATAAATAACATTATTTTATAAAAATATTAACTTAATTTATTTAATATTTATATTTTTGATAGAAATATCTGAGTGGTTTTATTTATTTACCTCTTGTTAATGAACGATATGCGTTGCGATGGATTTTTAAATTAAATGCATCGCCTGTGAAATGTTGACGTTATTATATCAAAAACATCAGAGAGTTTGCGTCATTGGATGTTCGCTATGATGGATGAGCTGAATGTAGAAAATTATTATTTTTTCACATTATTCCTAACAAATTCTAAGCTTAATTGTTCTTCAGTCGAGTAAACTGATTGTTAACCGATTGTTAACGATCTAGCGGTTAGTACACTTGATAATTAACCGATTTTTGCGGGTTCAAATCCATCACGGGTCAAGCTCGTGTGGTAAACGAAAACATAGTAAGAAAAATTTATGTATCCACCAAACGACACTTTAGTAGTGTGATGGAATAAGCTTCAACGCTTCATCTCAAAAGAAGAGAAAGTCTTGGCCAAACAGTAAGACATTTATCGACGGTACCTTTTTGTACACTATCAACGATTTATTTAAATAAAAATAAATTAAAAGATAAATATAATCAGACTTTATAATCAGACTCCAACAGATAAGAATTAAAATGATATTTGTTTTAGAATGTCCCTTCAAAAACCATAAATTTAAGGGCAAATTGAGAAAGAAGTAAGTGAATTGTCAAATCATAAGTTTTAATGGCTGCCAAGTGTATAAAAGTGGCCAAGAACAATGAAAGCTAATGAAACAAACACAGTTAAACATTAAATAATGAACCCCTTTATTGCGACACGTAGAATTTGAAATAAGCCTGAATAAAACGATTAAAATACAAAACTTAGATCAGCTCGCTTTTCTACTAATGACATGGTCCAAAAAGTTAGCATCAAGCGGTAACTTATTTGACGAGAAACTGTATATGAAAAAATATTGTATGTATAAGAAAAAATATTAAGTGAAACGCAAAATGGAGAAGAATGTATTTTTTTATTGGTGCTTCTTTATTTTAGAATATCATGAAAGGGGTTTCATGTATTTTGTCTCCTCTGACTTGGACCAGAAATCAAGAGTTCCTTGAGACAATAACACTGTTTGGCGAACTCCATCCCATCAATTTTATTGTATAAGTTTGCAAGTTTGCCCCAACTTGCCATTTCGCCGCGTCACTGGAACTCTCGGAGATGATCCTGCGGTAATCACAGATCGTCGATGTTCGACGTCTTATATAATTAACTGGTTGGAATATGAAATGCTAATTTATTGAATATATAGTATTTAGGCTATTTATATTTTTATTAACTAAATCAAATATATATTTTTAATAACGATTTTTTGAATAATTCTTTATGTTCTCATATACCTCCCCAATTAAGTGTATATGTGCTTGAGTGGGGACGACAATTGCCAAATTATCAGAACTCATGACTTTCATATAGTCAGTTTCACTATTGCGCTATTAACATTTATACCGTAACCGTAACCGTAACAGCCTGTGAATGTCCCACTGCTGGGCTAAAGGCCTCCTCTCCTCTTTTTGAGGAGAAGGTTTGGAGCTTATTCCACCACGCTACTCCAATGCGGGTTGGTAGAATTCACATGTGGCAGAATTTCAGTGAAATTAGACACATGCAGGTTTCCTCACGATGTTTTCCTTCACCGTAAAGCACGAGATGAATTATAATCACAAATTAAGCACATGAAAATTCAGTGGTGCTTGCCCGGGTTTGAACCCACGATCATCGGTTAAGATTCACGCGTTCTTACCACAGAGCCATCTCGGCTTTTAACATTTATACAATAAGCTATATTTAACTTATATTTATATATTTAATCGAGCTATAGTAATCAAATATTATAATGAAATATGATGATCAGCTTTATCAAAGTTCGCAAATTCAGTCACTGACCTACTTCGATGGCTTCTAATGAAATTATTGCTGATTTAATCGAACTAATTAAACAAAAAACGAAATATACCAAATCATCTAATCCTGTGACTTTAACTAAGACATTAGAAAAAGCCGAGGATTTAAGGATTAAGAAATCAAGAGTGCGGATGTGGGGAGGGGAGGATAATCCTCGCTGATGGATCGCTGACCTCAATCTGTTTTTGCTTGGACCCTGTTTTTAACATTGTGGACTCCTTGGAATTCTTTTTAGGTTGGCTTATTTGAAAGGCAAACGACAACGGTTCTTTAAAATAAAGAGTTTTTTAATACACTTTATTGTTGCCCTTTTAAATATTTTGTACAAATCCGTATTTTTTGTGTTTTTATTAAAAGATTACGATTACGATATTTTCTTCATTTAAATTATTCATCATCATTTGCTTGCACCTATTGCATTTATTTGAGGTCGTCTGACTGACACCATTCTTTCATCTGGATCTTATTCTATTGGAAATTATTTTGGGTTAGTTCCAGCCAAAATACCGTCGGTTGAGGTGACGTATTTGTAAGAGGTCGTGAGCGTAACAAAAACACCATTAGTCGAATCCAACAACACTAACTGTTCGAAATGACGAGACTCTAAATATTTTTTTCTCTGCCATAACCCTGAGGCTTTTATTTAAATAAAACATATGATATGTTCTAAAAAAGATTCAGCTAAATACGTTCTGACGTTCATTATATAACATGTATATTTTAAAATTAATTACCTTCTTGTTATTTTTTTGGTGTGGTCACCACACCAAAAAATAATCATACTCATTAATATGGACAAAATTAATGATTCATTATTAACATTAAATATAAAATGTAATGTTTTGCGATAATTACTACAGAGTTGACGAATATTTCATTGGTAATTCATTGGGTATTTTTGTTTCTTTTATTTATAATAATCGCTCATTTTTTTGAAAATGGAATACCTATAATGGTTGAAATTGTACTCACTTTGAAATGTGTTTAAGAATACTAGCTTTGCCAGTTTTTAAGGATTTACTAATATTCCTATTTATCCCTCCAATTAAGCGTACAGCTTGTGTTATGAGTAGACGACAGTAACCCAAGTGGTCAAAATAGAACCTGCGACAATTACGCCACCAGGCGTCCCGGATATCATTGCGCTATTGATGCTTCAAAAGAAGTAAAATGTGTTAAAATAAATGTCACGTTTATTTACAGTAAAACGAGAAGGAGGGCTTAATAAAATAGAACATTTATACGTTTATAAAAGGATAGTTGCCATCGTAGAGAGCGAGGTGAAAGAGTTAGTAATTTATTTGGGTAATCGAGTAATTTGTCGCCGAGAATTGGAGCCATTTGTCCTCAGGTGAGCGCCTTCATTATAGCCTGGACTCGTCATACGTGCTTTTAGGGTCATTATTTGTATGAGGCTTGGGATCGTTTTAATAACAAAGCGCAACCATTTTTAATTTATCTTAACAATGACTATGCTTCATTTTCATCTATTATTTGCATTTGATTTTGCACGAATATTTTAAGCCAGTTTCAATCAATTAATGTAGCCGAGATTAAGCACATACACAGAGATACACACACACATATTTGGTTCTGGTGACAAAACAATCTATTTAATATAGTACATTTTAATAGTTATAGTATATACATGCTTATATAAAGAATAAATTATGATTGAATGAATCTTATAACTATAAAATTTCTATTAACATCTATTACCTTTACCTTAAGCACACGTAATGTCAATATTTAATTATGTATTTGAAATATGTTTTATAAATTATTTCAGCGATAATTTCTGGAATTATATATTCTACCATAATTAGTTGACAAGTAAATAGTTTCTCTGTTCAATGAATTAAATTACGTATTACGCAAAATTTAATTAATTAGATCAGACCTGTATAGCCCAGTGGCTAGAATACATGTATCTCAGCGAAAGATTGTGAGTTCAAACCAAGTACTTATATACAAAAATGGCCGTGATGGCCTAGTGGTTAGAACGCGTAATTCTTAACCGATGATCGTGGGTTCAAACCCGGGCAAGCGCCACTAAATTTTCATGTGCTTAATTTGTGATTATAATTAATCTTGTGCTTGACGGCGTAGGAAAACATCGTGAGGAAACCTGCACGTATCTAATTTCATTGGAATTATGTCACATGTGTATTCTACCAACCCACATTGAATTTGATGGAATAAGCTCTAAACCAGAAGGTTTGAAGAGAATCCTCAAAAAGGGAGAGGAGGCCTTAGCCCAGCAATGGGACATTAACAGGCTGTTATAGTAACAGCCTGTTAATGTACCGTACTGTACTGTACTTATATACTTAATTTACGTCGATGATAACTCATCGACAATTGTTAATGAAAAAATTGTGCATTTATAGAATTTTCATTCCAAACGCGTGATTGCTTGACAATCAATTTTATTCTGTAATATAATAATTCAAAAGTACTTATTTAAGCATTATTATTTATTTATCGTAAAATATCTGCGAGTAAAATCGTAACGGGTAGTGTTATAGATATGTGTTTGATATTCGACAAACAAAAATGTTGTCCTATGATAAATAATCTCGGTTTTACGACCCACAACGACATGAGATTAGAAAACACGCCAATGGTTACCCTCCATGTCTACCACTACAGGTTATATCAAAGGAAATATTTTGTTTATTCCTTTCGTATCTTTGCTTATCAGGACGTATCAGAAATGATGAATGAGTCGCAGGTGTGTGCGGTGATGTATCATCCTACCCTCCACCTTGAAGCTTTTTTACTAATAATACAATAAAAATATTCCTTCAAAGGAAACTGTTTTTACAATGTTAACGTTCTAGAAATATTCGAGCAGGTCCAGCGTGAGGTTAGCTTAAAACAAATTCGCAGGTTCAATTCTGGTCATCGCAATATATTGTTGATTAATGCTAAACTTTGTTTATATTTATTTAAACTTTATTATACACTAAGAAATAGTACAGGAAATACTTAGAACTAATTAATGTGTAATACAAGGCGTGATATTATGACAAGTTAATCATGGCATGGCAGTTCTGTCAGTCCCAATCGGTCAATGTTCAGTCACAATCGAAAAATATTTTTAAAATGGAGACCGGGTAGTTGGTGCAGAAATAGACATACATACAAATTAATACTTATACGTATTAAATTCTATAAAAAATAAAACATATAAGACTTATGATAATGTTCATCAAATTAATTCAATAAATTCCGTATCAATTCGTATGCACTAAAAACAGTACAGTCAACGTCAAAATATTTATACAATATAAAAGCATAAGAAGCAATAATGGAAAGTCAAAAATCCATTGGAAATATCGGCTTTTATAATTAAATTAAACCTGAACAAATACAAATTGCAAATGAAGTAAATAAATGGTTTTCATCGTGTAAATTTCAATAAACACAAACTTCGAAATCAACATTCGTCTGATAACCACGTATTTGCCTAATTCAACACCAGTGCTGTTTACTTCAACGTTTATATACGCCTGTGCATATACCCAGATCTAAGCTGAAGCATCCACGCAAATGGACCACTTGCCATTTGTCCACTCCCTGTGGCCTTATTCTGATTGGTTCAACATTTCAGTTCCTGTTATATCTTCAGCGTAAACGATTTTTATTTTTTATTTAGGTGATTTTTATTGATTTAAATTATACTTTAGTCAGCGTAAGTTTATACGTTGTAATAAAGAAAAAATACAAATTTGAAAAATGTATTTGAAATTGAATGTAATATTTGTGTTAATAAAATCATTAGTTACTTCAAAATAAAACTACAATCGATTATTAAATATATAATTTCTGTAATTTATAAATTATTTGAGGCTTTCAGCCTTATACAGTAGAAAGTATATTAAGCTCGAATCGATATTAAACTAGGCCACAGTTAATGCTAAGTAAATATTTAAGACGTTGCTTTAAAGACGTCAAATGCAATAAACAGACTATTAAATTTAATACAGATATGTTTAGTTCCAATAATAAATGACTAGGTTTATTTATTAATAGATGTAGAATATAGAAAAATTTGAGCTGTGAGTCGTTAGAAAAAGTGAAATGTTGCGTTGTAGTGAATTTCATTACCACCGTTAAAAAAAAATATCGCGATGAAACCTGCATATGAAATTCTATATTAATTTGATTTGTTATTATTATAATTATGATTTGCTTGACCTTATCTTATTTATTGCCACATGAAAAAAAGTATAGATATATAATTACAGTTACAAATAATACCCACGTCCAGAATAAGTCTTCTCATTCGAGTCCAAGCAAATAGCTCACGAAGCGTGGGAGGCGACACGACGCACGCATTAGCCAGAGAGCCACTACAGTGAGGAGAGCCGTCACATTGAGCCTTGTATGCGTCTCCACTTCACTAGCTGGAACGTTGAAATTCAGGTGCCACTGGAATGCGATTTAACCAAACTTGCAAATACGTTTTCGTGGAATTACTCTGAAACATTTTCAGAGCTTGAAATAATTCATTACAAATATTAAGTTATTTAAAAAAGATTGAATTATAAATGAACTAGCTTAACATAATCTAATAACTAATGTTAAAGTAAATATATTTAAAAGAAGGATGCTTTTAATTTTTTTGGAACTAACAAATGAATAATTATTTATTGGCTAGTTAATTATAGAAGGTGAAGGCTTGGAGCTTCCACCACGCTGCTCCAAGATGGTGCTCCAACCGTCTCTGCAAAAAAAGAGAAGAGTCCTTAGCCTAGCAGTGAGACATTCACAGGCATATAAATGATGTCAGATTAAACATCAAAACCGATCGTGTAGGTTCTGAAACAACATCACGTCACAATCAAACAAAAAACAAACGGATAGAGCAAACTAGAAATTATATTCACTAAAAATCATTTAAAAACCTAAGTCTATGACGTAAAAGTTTTTTTTTTAGACTACTTAAGTAATCAGACTTAGATAATTTTCGTAATTATTGTCGCGTAACAATTGATTTGAGTAGTCTATTAGTTGACATTTGACAGTATTTTTTTTTAAAGTTTGCTAACTGATACATAAACTATATCTTAATAAATTATATTGAAAAAAAAAAACATTTTATGTACTCTTTTAAAAGCAAGCACTGCATGCATTTCTTACGCCGATTACAATTTCATAAAAATCGCGCTCGACTAATATAAAAAAAACGCATTTTTAATATGACAAATATATGCATTGCGGAATATAAAAAAAAAATATCACTTTAAAAAACAAAAAAGAACGGAAATTACAAAAACCTCGAAGATGCTAGATTATAAAATTATACAAGTAAACATTGTCATTTATTATTGCAATTTTATTCAGCGTTCGAATTCATGAGGATGGGAGCCTCTAAGCGATGTAAAAATTTGTTCAATCTTGATCATTGAGTAATTACAGTACCCTTTTTAAGAGGGGAATCTCCTCAGCCTTAAAGAAGAACCGGGCTATATATGCCCCCTATGAGGATTCTATGCCCTACACGAATAGCTATAGCCACTTCAACTATGAGTACTCTTAGTATGACTAGGGTTTATATTCAATGATGTTTATATATTTATCTCTAAATACGAAATTAATAGAAAATAGTTTACTAAATATATATATATATATAATACATACATACAACATATATATATATATATATATATATATATATAATAATATATATATATATATAATACGTGTTCGCTTCGTCTGTCCTTGAGTGCATCGATCAAAACCACAAACTTATAACGAAAGTTCTAGCTGGTAAAGAAGATATATTTTAAGTCATAATTTCGATATTGTGTCCAATTTTATTATTAATATTCTTCATCGTCGTATATTTGATTAAACATGACTCGTATGAAACATTTTACATAATATTTATTATAATGAAACTCCCTTATTAGATTAGTAGCTGATAATAGATAGATTTCGTATATTAGGTATTTTTCAAGAAATTCTCAGTTGCAATCTAGCGTTTGGTAATTACAGACTTTCACTATAAATTAAATCACATAATCCATTATATAAAAATATATATAATACATTCGTATAAAGTTAACACTAATGACAAAATGTCAAGTGTTATCTGATCTGAAAAAGTAACGACAAAAGGTAGAAAAGAACGAATTACATTAAAACTCAGTGATATCACGAATCCCTTTGAGTAGAGCTAGTGAAGTGGAATCAACAATTTAGCACCGAGTTCAAGTTAATTCAAGACGTCCAATCAATAAGGATTTCGCTTACTAAAGCCTAACTCAACTAAGTAATGCCGGCATCTCGGCAGTCTGTTAAAAGACCATTCAGTTGGCACATTATTCGGTGGGACAAAAGAGATTCGACCGTATGTACCGAGTGAGCCGTTTATACACCACGTCACGTGACAGAAAAATTGGGAGAATTATATTTATTTATCTAATTCGTTACTTTATAAATGTTTTGTCATTTATGTCAAACTTAAATTGTCAATATGATTTTAATTTTATTAACATTAAAGTCACACCTTTACCTTTTCCCCCACCACGTCTGTCTGTCTTTCTGAACGCAATAAATTCAAAATCTACCGAACGTATTTTCATTCAGTTTTCTCTAATTTACAAAATGATTTATGAGTAATTAAATGTTTGTGTAAAATGTCTGAAATATGACGATAATTGTTGAAATATGACGATAATTGTTGAACATGTTAAAAAAAATCATACCCAGTTGGTATGACTTTACTGGTGTGCGCCACGCAAAACAATAGACTTATATGTATTACCATATAAGCATTTTATATAGACCCTTATACTACCGATACGGAGCCGAGCGGGCGGCTAGCATACAGTAAGAATCTAATCCAATTCTCAATAGTCATTGTGAAACTGTAATATAATATAGATATAAATTTCATGCCGAGTCGTATCGGTATCGTGTCGTTGGTATTAAAGTAAATGAAAGATCGTAATACTTATTATTTCGCGCGAAGTGACAAATGGCGTGGAGATAAAACGTCTCGTTGTGGGGAGTTCCTTTATTTCAGAATTCGGACGTCAAAAGTCGATGCTGCAGGCAGTAACAAAATTTATTTTAAGAAAATATTGCGATATAATTATGTACGAACGTTCGTGTTTTGCTTTCTTAATATAATTTAACCAAATAATGTTGACAACACACATTCAATACATGTTAGATCTTGTTTATAAGAGTACATTCTTCAATCAGTTAGGACATAACTTATCCTTACAGTAACAGCCTGTGAATGTCCCACTGCTGGGCTAAGGCCTCCTTTCCCTTTTTGAGGAGAAGGTTTTGGAGCTTCACTTTCGACCACGCTGCTCCAATGCGAGTTGGTGGAATTGACATGTGGCAGAATTTCAATGAACTTAGACACATGCAGGCTTTCTCACGATGTTTTCCTTCACCGTCAAGCACGAGATGAATTATAATCACAAATTAAGCACATGAAATTTCAGTGGTGCTTGCTTGGGCTTGAACCCACGATCATTGGTTAAGATTCACGCGCTCTTACCATTGGGCCATCTCGGCTTCTTATCCTTAATGATAAATTAATTAATTACTCAATACAAGATAATAATATGTATGATATTCGTTATAGCTTCGTTTGTGTTTAACTATAACTAATGAGATTTTTATAGATTGTTCAGTAGATTATATCGAGAAGAACTGGCAAGAAACTTAGTAGTTACTCTTTCCATTAATTCAAATATAAAGTAATATCAATAAAGTGCAATAACATTTATATAAATCCAGTCTGAAAGTCAAAAGGTAACTCCATGCTTTTTTATCATGTAAAGTCACGATTCAAATTGTTTCTTAGAGCAAAATAAAATAATAGTAATAATATTTGTATTGTTACTTATATACTTTTTATTTTCGTGAGTACTATTCTTCATTTGTGGTGGATTTAATCAACCCTCGGGTCGGATTATTGAATCCCAACCTTCTAAGGGTTCACTTTAGCTTAGCTTACAAAGCGCTTTGTTTCACGAAATTAGTCTAAGCTTGATTCTATTTTTAATTAATGTCGAATGATAGCTATAAATCCAGCGAACACCAAGTGTATAAACTAGTGCTGACTGATAGCGCCTTATTAAGCGAGTCGTGCATAGTTTGAACCGCACGCCGGCACGGAACATACTTTCCTAACTACGCTCTCACAAAGCATTGTTCAAGTTTCATTTATGGAAAAATTATAGTTTATATAAGAGTTATATTAGAGTATTATATAATAATTACATGATTCTTATAAGAAAATATATTACTTATTCAAGTAAGGCTTAACAAAAAAATTTAAAAGTCGAGATGGCCTAGTGGTTAGAACGCGTGAATCTTAACCGATGATTGTGGGTTCATACCCGGGTAAACACCACTGAATTTTCATATGCTTCTACGTCTCATTTCGCTGAAATTTTGCCATATGTGTATTCCACCAACGCGCATTGGAGCAGTGCAGTGTAATAAGCTTAAAAAAAGGAGAGGAGGCCTTAGCCCAGCAGTGGGAAATTCACAGGCTGTGACTTTACAAACGCTTTTGAATTGTTACGTTACAATGAAAACCTATCACCGGTTTGATTAGGACAGCAATTACTCTTTTTCTCAAATAAAATTACATAAGAAACTTATATACAATGAATATGATACGTTTTGTATAGAAAACAACGAATTCTAACTTTTAGTTTTTTGTTTATAATCAATACAGTCTTGTGTTGAGTAATATATGTGTATAATACTTATTCATTTTTACTTAATTTTAAAATTTAATAATAGGCAAAGTTAAATATATCTGCACTATTTTATAATAAAAAACCTTTGCATAGATTCCTAATAAGTATTATTAATAATCATTTACTGTTTTAAATAATTCACACCCGTAAGTGATAATATTTTGTTTTTTAACGAGAAACAAATGACAATCTAATCAAATCTGATTAGTGATTAAAATTCGCATTTGTTACCCGTGAATATACACATATAACAAGCAATGTTACTGCGGCGTTCAGCACGTGGACTATTATCTGAGCTCAGGTGCACAGATGGTCTCTAATTTACCGGCTAATGTTTGTTGTGCAAATAGCCGGCTATTCACAACGCTACGGCTGCAACGCAACGATAATTGGAAACTGAATTGTTGCACGTTATATTAAACACATCGGTAAATTGTATATATTGCATTATATGCATTAATTTCTTATTATTGGTTAGCTATTGACGGTATCTGTTGTAACGCTTTTTTTAAAATTTCTTCAAGTATTCTTCAATAACATGAATCCGGCGTCGTTTATGCAAGCCTATCTGTGTGGGTACCACACACTCATCACAAATTCTATCACCGAACAGAAATATATAGTATTGTTGTGTTCCGGTTTAAAATATAATATGTCAGTCAGTGTTGTTAAAGGACATAACGTCTTAGTTCTCAAAGTCGATGACGTATTGGCGATGTAAGAAAAGTAAATATTTAATATTTATTACGGCTCAACATTTATACCACTTATCATCAAGTGACCCATTGGTCCGTTCGCCTACCTATTTTATAATAAAAAACAAACAAAAGTAAGTTAATTTCTGTATATCACTACTAGGAGGACAAGAAAAGTAAAGCAAAAGCGTGTTAATGGAACAGTGGGATTGCTGCGCTAAGACCTCCTCTGATATTGAGGAGAATGTTTGGACCTTATTCCACTATGCTGCTTAACTGAGGGTTGGTGGACACATGTAGCCATTTTTATACGACACATGTCGGTTTCCTAATTATGTTTCTCTTCAACGCTGAGTACAAGATGCCTTATTATACACATATGCCTGGTGGTGAAAAAAAAAACCTTCTCTTCAAAAAAAAAAAGGAAAGGAGGCCTAGTCCAGCAGTAGAACATTCACAGGCTGCTACTTACATGCCTGGTGGTTCAAGCCTGACTTTGAACTCACAATCATGATTTCCTTCACGTATTTTGATTCATATATGTATTTTATCCAGAACACAAACATATAACGCGTTGTTTTTTTTATTAGTGAACCTATATATTCGTATTTGCTCGTATCAGCTCGTAACTCACCCATCATATCTCATCGCTGTAAATCGCTGGACATAAATTGTGGTCGTGTTTTCCCAATGCTTTATTGCTTTTGAATAAACGGCTAGTTAAACTGCGTGAAAGGGATGGGTCTATACATTCGGTCACTAATAGAAAGAAGACAGCGAATGTTTATTGTGTGTAAAATGGGAAACTAAATTGGTATTCAATTTATTATAGGTGTTGTATTAAGTAATTACGTTAATTAAAAACGTAAATGGAAAAACAGTAGTGTGAGTGATTGACTACTGCTCAGGCAGGCAATCACGCTAAATATCATACTAAAGATAAGGATATGTAACCCAAAAAGGATATATTGAATCAGATTAAATCAAAATTTAGTAGCTTTCCACTTACTTCTTGAATGTTAAATTAGAAACTACCACTGTTTCGATGAAGAGAATACCTTGAAGAGAAAAGAAAAATAACTTCAGCCATTTTTTGCCATGTTTTGTCTATAAATATTTACGATAGATCTTTAAAAATTTCTTAAAAGGCTTTACTTTTTACCACTTACCCATAAAAGACACATAATGTTTTGTTAACTTTTAGAGATTTACCAAACTTTGGCTTCGAAAAGATCCAAACCGTCAAGTTTCTCTTTGATTACGTTGACATATTAAGCTATATCAAAACGTTACAATATATTAACATACTAAATAACGAATGTCTGACAAATAAAAACAACAATAAAATTTATTACCTATATCAATCAAATTAGTAGTGTTTCCGTTAAATCAGAATAAAAACTTACTTCTTTATAACAATTGACCTAAATCTTTACACATGTAATAAATAACATTTACATGATTCTCAAATTTAAAGCATAAAAGTTTGTCCAAACATGAAAAGCTCACTTGACCGCTGAAAAAAAAAAACGCAAAAAATAAACTTCCCTTGCGACGGACTCTTTTGACAACTAGCAACATTACTCCGCCATTTTGAGTCGGCGAGTCGGAATAATTTAATAGAGTAACGGCTTTTGAATTCCCTCCATTCCTGTTGCTTAACTTTGCGATGAAAAAAAAATCACTGTGCCATTTTCAACTGTTATATATTTTCTGGACGTGGACCGTAATTCACTTAACTTTTCGAGTGATCTACTTCGTCAATAGAACCGTGATATTGATTAAGCATTGACACGGCGTGGGCGTTTTTTTTTTGTTAAATATTGCCTTAATCAAGGGTCCAATTCATATATCATTTTTTATGACAGTTCGCGCTTTTCAATGTTATGTTAAAATTATTTATATGTCTCGATAAAAGAGTCGTTTTGACGAATTGAAATGTTTTTGGTGGATTTATAGTGAATTCTGCTTTATCGTAACAGCCTGTAAATGTCCCACTACTGGGATAAAGCCTCCTCTCCCTTTTTTTTTTGAGGAGGAGGTTTGGAGCTTATTCCACCACGCTGCTCCAATGCGGGTTGGTGAAATAAATATGTTGCAGAATTTCAGTGAAGACACATGCAGGTTTCCTCACGATGTTTTCCTTCACTGTAAAGCACGAGATAAATTATAATCACAAATTAAGCACATAAAAATTCATTGGTGCTTGCATAGGTTTGAACCCACGATCATCGGTTAAGATTCACGCGTTCTTACCACTGGACCAATTCTGCTTCATAACAGGGTGAAAATATATTCTACAAGACAAATCTTTAATCTTCATGGATGGTAATAAATATCAAATATTTTTTAAAAGTATTAAATTAATTTTGAAAATAATAGGAATTAAGTGCTAGCGAATACTAAACAGTGAAGAACTGTTTTTTTATTTCTCTTAGCAACAACTATATTAATTATAAACGTCATATAATAGTAAGCTTAGGAGTGGCGGGTTAACCTGGTTTGCCAACGTACTAACTGACACTGAAGAACCGGCAAGAACTATAATAGATAACCTTATATTATATGCGTATTGTATCAACTAAATGTTTATATTCAACATAATCAAATAAAGTAGACAAGATCTAGCATGGACTTGTGGCGCCTTGCTGCCAGATGGACCGTTTACCATAAGAACATGATGGTAACCAGCTTTGGTGCTCCTATTTTCGGCTATGGAATTCGATTGATATTTGCTTGATGATAATTATAATGAGTAGTATGTGAAAATTTACAATGATAACGTATGTATATATTCAACGTATAAATTGTATGTGTTCATGTACCGATTCATTCGATTTATTTGAAGCTTTATACAGGATTATTGCACGTACGCGAAGATTTCTGCTATAGTACCATCAAAGTATATAAGGTGACACATGTGTAGTATTGATATGCGTATTGTATTCGTTTACAGACTTTTTAAAGATTCATTGCAATGCATGCTGCCGAGATGAATAAAAATTATAAAAATATTAGAAGTATTTATTATGTTTATAATCTAACAAAGTTTATATTAAATGTTAAGGTATCACTGGCTTAAAATGTAGATTATATAAGGACGAAACGTTAAGAAATACAGTACACCCAGAAATACACTTAAATTTTCATATCCAGTCTGAAAATTAATAAATACTAACCACACTTTCTTCTCCTCTATATAATCTTGTACTGTGTAATGTGTCTCATTAATTAGATTACATACAACGATATTGAATTGGTAAACTAACACATGAAATCCAATTAAGCCATTTGCACCTAATCTCGGGCTTAGTAACTTCGTTTCAATAATAATTTATTTACAAAACTTTCATATAATAAATATTATTTATCATTTCTTAATTATAATAAAAAGTTAAAGTATAATTTTAAATGGCTTAATAAGTGTGTCGCACCCGGCAGCGTGTCCGCCAGCTGTTCTTGCGTCGGTCGTAATCCCCCTGTCAGTGAGCGCGCACATTCATCAAGGCGCATTAACGCGTCAGGTGCTGGCCGAGCCAGGAAAACGGCTCTTCAACTTTTTTCAACAAATTAAGATAGATAAATTGCGTCTGAAGATATGTTGTTACAGATAAGCTTTACTATCAGGTAATATTATTAATAAAATTATTCTGATGGATTTAAAAATGAAAGAATCGTCGTTGCTTCTCCCGATTATAAGATCTAAGATGTCAGTTGTAATAACACTGAGTCACTCACCATTTAAACCAGAACGTAGCAAAACAAAGCATCGACGTTTACCTGTTTAAATTAATGGTCTAGATATTAATCATTATATATTATTTTTAGTGATCACATTTTAATTAAAAAAAATCGTTTGAATTTAATTTAGTTAGTGATATATTTGATAGTAACGACACGATATTCTTTATTACACTTCAGGTTTCCCTCCCGCCTTCAACAGCGTCCTAAGCTGAAGTCTGGCCTCACAGGAGCCGCCCTTAGGACGTCCGTTTCTCTTGAGCCCTTCGTGTGGTTCCCAACATCCGGCTGAGTTCAACTCGCCAATCGCGCCCGGTGACGCTGTAGAGGCCATTAAGGCCAACAGCAACTAGACAGTTCGAAAAAAAAGCTTCAGGTTTATTACGAGTACCCTAATAATAAAGTTAATTCAAAGCATAAATGTTTGGCGCTGTATCCTATTACAATCGGAGAAGGAATGAAGACAATCATATCTTAGATTTAAATATGCCGGTGATTTGCTATATTATGTGCTATCGATGATTAATATATCCAATATCGCTATTCAAAGCGCCATTTTTTCACGTTATCGATTACCAATTACATGACAATTCAATGTCAAGATTGTCTTTATACCTCCTAATATTAAAATAGGCTACAGACAAAGACGGTTCGACTCTAATTTAGGGGGACAGGCGCGGGTTTTACGACAATTAAAACTTTGTACATGTTAAAGCGTACTACCCCACGTTTGGTGGCCCAACTTGAAACTCAACATGGCTTTTATTTTGCACCAATATTTCCGACGCGTCCGTTATGCGACAGGTTTTTTTTTACTCTCAGCTACGAATTGGTGTATTTTATAAATAAAAAAAGTTGTAATTGGACGATATTTCTCTACACGAAACAATTTGCATATATTAATTTTTTTTGCTCTCTTAAATTCTGAATTTAGATTATACAATTAATATGTATTGTTATTAAGGTTTTAGACTTTAATTTCAGGGTGTGAAAAATTAAACCTTTTACTTTCACCGGTAGCATAACGATACGCCTTTTTCCCTTAAAATATTTTAATAATATGTAAATACATTTTTTAATTAAGCTTATCACGTTATTGTAAAGAATAGGTCCATATTACATAAATTGGTGGCAGAAATGACTTAAAACCTTAGTAGTATAGACTAAACTACTTAGGTATATGGAATAAAATTCATTAGGATTTTTAACGTGTAATCCATTCCATGAAACGTTACGATCATTTATCATTTTAAATATTTTTTTAAACATTCTTATTTTTATTGGTTGAAGTATGCAAGTTACAATTTAATTCAAAATTTCGAAATAATAATAATAATTATAAGCCGAGATAGCCCAGTGGTAAGAACGCGTGAATCTGAACCGATGATCGCGGGTTCAAACCCGGGCAAGCACCACTGAATTTTCATGTGCTTAATTTGTGTTATGATTCATCTCGTGCTTGACGGTGAAGGAAAACATCGTGAGGAATCTTGCATGTGTCTAATTTCATTGAAATTCTGCCACACGTGTATTCTGCCAACCCGCATTAGAACAGCGTGGTGGAATAAGCTCCAAACCTTCCCCTCAAAAGGGAGATGAGGTCTTAGCCCAGCAGTGGGACATTAACAGGCTGTTGCTGTTACTGTTATTGTAATAATAATGACGTATTTACTTACGGTATAAAGCGAAATTTATAATAGTTTAAGTACTTCATTTTGTATCAATAAATCCAATTGAATGTAAAAAATAAAATATTGTTCGTAAACTGTGCTTTCAAGGGTTGTCTGATGATAAACATGAAAGCATAAAACTTTCTTCATAAAAAATATTTATAATATAACCTATAAATTATAGGTTATTGAGACAGAAACTGGCATATTAATTGTATAAACTAGTTCTATCACTACCGATTCTTATAAAATCTTTTTCTTTAATTTTTACGAGGTAAACTTTGAATTTTACTATAATTATAACAAGATTTCTATCGCATGTCTCCCATACTTTAAACATATATTTGTTTTTTAAAACAGTCGCTACAGCGCTGTGGAAACGAGCGACAGCGCTTTGTAATTATTATCATATTATAGTGAAAAGAACTTTAAATGAAACTGAAATATACTTCAGAATAATTTGTAAGATATGGGTGTACTTTATAAAATAATAATAAATATATTACTTACAAAGAGCAATGTATTGTTGTATTTCGATTTGTTGGGATGCATTTGTGATGTAAGGGGTGCTAAAATTTCTTACAGCGCCAATGCGTATGGGCAATTTACCATCGGGGGCCCGTTTGTCAATCTGCTTACATATTTAAAGTAAAATAAAAATCTTTCTCCTTAGGTATTTAAAAATTAAGAGAGCCACAGTACAATTAAGTTTATATAGCTTTATGCAGGTTATTATAATATTCAACATTTCAAGAACTGCAGCTTAAATTAAGCTGGAGCGCAATGGCAACATTTAAAAGTTAAAAACTCTTCATTTCTTTGTTTAAATTACAAAAGAGTTAAAAGGTATGCGATTGTTGTCTTCGCTTAAAGTAAGACGTGAAAAAGTCGACAGAATTAATTTTAATTTATGAAATTCTTCGTTATTTAATATTTAAAAGAACCAATTAAGAGATTTTTTTTAAGTAATATTATGTCCACAGGCGTTTTGTTCAAAGTTTTTTGTTATCTTTTATATTGTTTTGATTTACTTTATATTTAGCGTGTCTTCGTGTTTTTCTCTAAAATGCCTAGAGGTTTTAGCCCAGGTGTAGGACATTCATAGACCTACTACTAGTTATGTAAATAAATAAATAAACTATCCGCTAGATGGCACTACAACAGATCAACTTGACAAATGGTATAACACACAATCAGGATATAATTAAGTTTGAACTCGCAATCCTTGGTTAAGCATGAGCAGCTGGTCAATCACCTCGCTTTTTAAGCGGACTATTGGAGCTTATACATCGTGCTATTCCGATGTGGTTTCGTGGATACAATAACACGTTTAGCATTTCATTCGCCACATGCAAATTTTCTCAGAATGTTTCTCTTACCGTCTGCAATAACCTACAGACACGATCATTGATATATATTACAAAGATTACAATTTTAATCATCTGTTGATTACGTTTTCTTGTTCTTAGACATAAATTAATAAACATTTCTCGACAGATTTAGTAGTCCCGGTAAATTGTAATGGACGCCTTTCTTTGGATTTTTGTCTCTTTCTAATCTTTTCCGTATTTCTACCCGTCTCTTATCTTTTTCATTGTATTTTATAAACAATTTTGTTTTGAATATGACGAAATTGTTTTAGCAAGAATCGTTACACAGTGCTATCCTACTCAGTATTTTGTGTCAGTCAGTCAGGCTCTTTTTTATATGTAGTTTTATTGATAATTTTATCTTCTCCCTGTTATGATTTTCTTTTTCTCCTGAACAAAGACAAAAAATTAAATATATCACTGTTTTGTATTTTTTTGTCTTTGTGGTGTACAATAAATTATAATAAAAATAATATCCTGGGACATATTCACACACGGCCATCTGATCCCAAACTAAGCAGAGCTTGTACTATGGAAACCAGACAACTGATATACTACATATACTACTTTTCTTTTGTAAATACATACTTATATAGATAATTACAACCAGGCTCAGGACAAACAGTTCATGCACACAAATGTCTGTCCTCGGTTGGAATCGAACCCACAACCTTTGGCATGAAAAGCAAGTATCTACCAACCGCACCAACCGGCCCGTCAGAGTAAAGTATATACTACGGATTTTGATACGGTTTTTACTAACAGATATAGCGATGAACGATGAAAGCTTATTTACACAATTTGTAAATATTTTCTACAAGATGGATGAACTGTGACGTTGTATTGTCCAATGAAAACTGTTTTCGTGTGTTCTGTTTTTGATCTATGTTTCGCAAATTATGATGCAAACCAACTTTGACATTATTCATAATTCTCATTTGTGACATACTTGAGCAAATACTAATGGACTTATCAGTTGAGATATTAGGTAAGTCCATGTTATGTTATAATTCAAACGTAATTAAAATTAACGGCGATCCGTCGATGTCGTTCAACCACGAGATGGTTGCCCGTTTTACGTACCAGAGTGACATAACAAGAAAAATTATGCTATCACTCTCGTTAAAAATTCAATAGTCAAAATCAATGGCGGCGCAGTCTCGCCGACTTATATGTTATTTTGTTGCTAAGGTTAGTTCTCGTTTTCTTTATTATTAAATTGCACCATTTAACCGAAACAAATGCAATAACAATTTGCAATATTAAAAATATTGCAAACGTAGAAGAAATAAGATAATTAATTTACACTTACTATACTGTATTACTAAAATAACGCATTAATCTATATTTTGCTAATAGATTGTAACTCGTTGGCAAGTCACTTCCCTCTTTGGTATTCAGGTGAGCGTTCCCTCCTTCTATTCAGCTCACGGCGTAAATCTCTCCCTTATTTATCATTTCCAAGACCCATTGTTTTTTCATCTGAGTTTTCTTAACGATTCTTGAATTTCTTGCGTTTGCATGAGCAATATTTCTTTTTGGGTAGTTTTCATCATTGGGAATATAAGTGTTGTATTTTAAAACCCAGCTTGGATTTTAGTTGGTATACCTATTTTGTTATATATACATATAATATAAATATTGTTTTTATGTTTTTTTCTACAAAAAAAATCAAATGACTTATGACCGATTCATGATTTGCAGTTCAGTTAGTTTGTAGCTAGCCTAGCTACTAAAGCAACGATATAGTTAAAGTTTTGCCATCTACTTATTAAAATATAATATATGTCTATAAAGTTGCTAACAAATTTCATTGTAAATAAATAACCCAAACTATTTAACAATAAATTTAACTCATGAATAATAAAAGACGAAATAAAAAGTTGGATAACACCACAAATTAATTGAAATCTATATAAAAATAACAACCATATCAATGTCAATAACAAACTCAAAGATCAAAAAAAAAGAAACAGCAATAAAAATGATAAGCCAGCACTAATTAAAACGAAGCGTAATTAATCCGCTAACGAGCCAGACTCGAAAATGCTTCAATGACTTGCTTCAGTGTCGAAATCTTTGTTGTAACTTTTCAAATTATTCTCACTCTGAATTTGATTGCCTTTTATAAAAGTTTGTTATGTTTCAGACGTAATTTCCTTTTTAAAATCAGAACATAAATTAAAAAAAAATGTTTGTCTGAAAGTCATTTACTAATACTCAATTAACCAAGAGTATGTGAAATCACTGTATTTCTGCTGCTGGGCTACGGCCTCCTCTCTCGTTTTTTTAAGAAGATATTTCTGCTTGACTGGTGAATAAGCTAGTGTAATAGTGTAATAAGGCCTTTGCCTCCTCTCCTTTTAAAGAGATCTTATACCACGCACTGATCCACTGCACTCTCTAGACGATGGTTGTCATTTACCATGAGGTTGCATTAGCTAATTGCATTTCGTTATGTATTAGATATATGATTTTAAAAATAGTGGTCACCAACGCCCATAGACTTTGGCATTGTAAGAAATGTTAACCATCGCTTACATCGCCAATGCGCAACCAACCTTGGGAACTAAGATGTTATGTCCCTTGTGCCTGTAATTACACTGACTCACTCACCCTTCAAACGGAAACAAAATAATACCAAGTACGACATTTTGCGGTAGAATATCTGATGAGTGGGTGGTACCTACCCAGACGAGCTTGCACAAAGCCCTACAACCAGTAGACCTATCACTTATGGTGCTAATATATATTAAAATCTATCCAAATAATTCAAATCACTTTCAATTTAGCGGTTGATCGACAAAAATCGCTACATGTGAATACGAATCAATTAATAATTCGACTCGACTGTCTGTAATATTTAATTGTCCCATTTATGTATTCATTTGAAAATGTAACCGTTTTGAAACTTCGGTCGGTATAGATGAAAACACCGATAACTGTTATTCAATGTTATGTTCCACAATATAGGGTGAGAGCATATTCATAAGATACAGCGATTTAATTAAGATAGCGTTAAATTTAATTATATCGCTTTATATCGTAACAAGTAATGGTATCATTATAAAATATATATTGCAATATATCTAGCTATTAATTGATAACTAGTAGATCATTATATAGAACTAACTTAAACTTGAAATTATTTTATTATTATATGTCTGTGTTTGTAATAGCTATTTCAGTTTCAACGTAAATATCACATTCATTTCAAATAGACAGGAAAACTTCATATTATAGAATCACGGCCAGCAAATTTTGCCCTTATGAAGTTGTAAATAACGAAACTATTTTTTTTTTATTTAATTAAAAAGATTGCAAATATTATGAGTAGACGAGACATAAGAAAAAAAGAAGTCTTTAACCGTATACTCTAGGCTTTAAATTCGACTTGGATTTATTCCGTCATCGGTTTATTTAATGATTTACAGGAGTATATTATATATTATTTTATAAAGTAACGTAATGAACTATTATAAATTTCTTATAAAACATTATCCGCTTTATTGAGTATACATAACCACACCCAAACTCTTGAATATACTGCAGCACAAGACGTAGTTGTAATAACGGCAAATTGCCATCAAATAGTCGCCAGAGCAATTTGCCAGTCGCACGTTGCTCGGCTTTGTCCGCCATTAACCCTTCGATTGACCGGCTAAATTGAAATGTCTCTTCAACTTGCTATTAGTTCAAGGATGTTCTATCATCTTAATTTGGTAGCATTGCATTTAGTTTTTAAACGATTAATGATGTTTGTTATATCGGAAAATGTTTGTGGTAAATATCCTGATCTTATTTATTTTCTTTTATTATTTCATATTCTTTGGAAAAAGACTATTCTATAATTACTCTTTTTTATTTCTAATACTTTAAAATACTTTTATTGTTGCATATGATTATTTAAATCTTAATATTAATTTATTTATATAAATATGTATCTATTTACATACAGCTTATAACAATTTTTAAAACTAAATATCAATATTTGCCTTTTTATAAATAATTTACAACGTCACCTTTAAAATGGAAGCGCGTTGGTAGTTTATAGATAATTGAATTTGGTTTTTGTATTTTGTATTATACTAAGATACCCGTAATTGCCAAATGCCTCGCAGCTTCGCTCGCTGATATAAGAATAATCAAATTAATTAATAGCTCGACCACACACAAATCGGGTCCAAGTTCTGTGTTTTAAATTTTTACATTATACACTGTGGCTAGATACAATTTGGTCTCGTCCACCATCTTGTTCGGTCGATTTATTTGCTGAAAGAAATATTTTGTGTGAACAATAATTTTAATTGGTGAACTCGTTCAGAAGTAACATAGTCACTAACGGACTTACTAATTACTATAAAATGTAAGGATACAACTCGGAAATACTAGTTCACTTATATTAATTCGTATTATTGAATGAAAATCATATAAAATAAATTGAACAAATGGTAAACGAGAACACACAGGCATATATCAGTAGTGCGAATTATCCGCATAAATAGGGTTATGCGGGATATCTGTCAATAAATTGCAATGAAATGACCGCGCAAAACTATATTTATACCCAAAGTTCCGTTGCGAAATGATAAAATGGTCGCCATATTTGTCGAATTTTCTGTTTGTTTGTAGCCACGATGTGACGTCATAGCCTATATAATAATTATAACAGCTTCCCTTAGTTATTTTATCGGTACCAACATTTTAAGAGAAGGGGGAACTATAAGTGTTAGTATATGTATAATAGTACTATCAAATAGAAATTATTTTATTTCGGAGACCAATGGCAACCTGAAGCCAGGTGAGTTTAAGTGGTTATCTTATCTGATAAATACTGACATTATAATACGCACTTACGTATAGGCTGACGCCGGTGCTTAATGGACGTGGCTGTTTCGGTAAGTACCAGCACGGGTTAGCGAGGCGGGAGGTATGACCCTCCTGCCATGAATGTGGTGCGCTACTAGACACGGGTGTACTGCATGGGGGCCTCAAAGGCATACCTTGGCGGTATTAACTGGTGCAGATATTAGCCGAGCATGGTATTAATCATGCTCGGCAGCGAGAGGTGCTAGTTTGAAATGGTCTCCTTTTCCGCCGGGGCTAGGTGGATTCCCTGTATCCGGGAACCCCCCTAGAAATGGAGGCCCGCCGTCGGACGGAGAGGATACCGCTGGTTTTTTAGTGGGTATTCCGGTAAAGTCTGTTCATACTCAATATTCAAATGGAGGATAATAGTCACAAACTGAACTGGGAAGGCTGTCCCTAGGCTATATTATGATGTTACGAATACGGAAATTAAGCAATTAACAATAATTCTTTACTCGTACACGGAATCGGTCAAACGAAGCCAATTTCGTTTCGACGGGATATTTTTTTGTATACGTATTAAGCCCATTCGATTATTTGAGCGTAAATTTTAATCACCTCATGCAAATAAGAACAGCTTAATTTATAATTACTCAGGAGTACTATTCTTATAGATCTCACTTCGTATCTCACTTACAAAATGTTGAAAATCGACAGCTCTTAGGTGGGTCCTTTAAACGCTTTAAATATTACGGCTTCAGTTTTTTTAGACTCTGATAGTTCTCGATTGCTCTGTGGTCAGTTTCGAATTTGTTCTAACTTAAAGCTGTTCTGAATATTAAAAACAGGCTGTGTAAGTTTAAAATTTCTATTTAATGATTACGTGCGAATGTAACATTTCAAACTCACTTAAGTGTACATAAAGTGTTTAGGATAAAAGTGAATACCATGAGTTACACGAAAATTAATTCAGTATTTTTATGTATTTATCAATTAAAAAACAAAATTTAATTTTCTTACAATACTAATATGACTATGGATATACGTTTTTTTCCTTATTATTTTTATTTCTCTCAGATATTAACTGAATTTAAACTTATGGTGTCATAAGTTACGTGAGTGATAATTACATTTACATGAAAAATTTAATTATTTTGTACAATTATATTTAATTTTGAGATTTTTAGTAATTTAAGTAGAATCCACGTTCCATTATTCAGCTTAAATATAGTGCGATCGTAATCCGAGTCGGTCGATTCGTGGAGTTAATTTCCTGACCACAGCGCACACGTACCACCAATGTTTAAATGCTGTTATCAATGTCACATCGCCACAGGGTTACATATTTATTATATTTTAAATTAAGATTATCAATGCTATACAGGATTATTATACTAAAACATTAATAGCTTCGCAAAACTATATTACTTATATCATAAGCAACAACTTTTGTTCTATGATTTTATACAAAATATAATATTTTTTCCAAAAACAGACCGATTTATAATAATAATTCGGAGTTCCTACCTACGTATTGTGAATCGGAATAATATTTGATTTATAAACAAAAAAGACAAAAATATAAAGACATTTAAATACTGATTCTTTCCTATAGATATTATGTAATGTTATACATGTGAATCTTAACCGATGATCGTGGGTTCAAACCCGGGCAAGCACCACTGAATTTTCATGTGCTTAATTTGTGATTATAATTCATCTCGTGCTTTACGGTGAAGGAAAACATCGTGAGGAAACCTGCATGTGTCTAATTTCACTGAAATTCTGTCACATGTGTATTCCGCCAACCCGCATTGGAGCAGCGTGGTGGAATAAACTCCAAACCTTCTCCTCAAAAAGAAGAGGAGGCCTTTAGCCCAGCAGTGGGACATTCACAGGCTGTTACGGTTACGATTATATGTGTATAGAAAATCATAATGATTTTGTGAGAAAATGCAATACACATAACATTTATACAAGAAAAAAACCACAAGCTTGCATGCAGCTAGTAACTCTTGTGGGGCAATGTAGCTTACAGAAAACTTAATTCGAAACATTACAAAATATCACAAAAAAAAAACAACCCGCCGAGTTCCTGACGCCGGTTGTTTTCAGATCAGGACATAATCTTTTTCGAACTAAAGATAGTTTTTAATTTGTCAGTGAATTAATAAGTGTGATCATTCTATATTGAATAAAGCCGTTTTGATTTAATTTGGGTAGTCTCCATAAATAAAATGTGTCTTCATAAAATTAATAAAAAAAATGTCATAGGGAGTAATACACAGTACTGAATACTTCACAAATTTAAACGAAGTTGAACATATATTTATAAAATAAACCACAAAACATTTAACCTGTCAGTATCCTTGTTAAGCTGAATAATTAACGACTCAATACAGAATGCCAACCACGTGGAATCCCCCTGTTTACTGCCTTCAACAAAGCCTTCAAACACGACACGGTCGCCGGGCCGTCATAACCCCTTTATTAAACTTTTCAAGATGACGAAATCTCATTAAAAACGAGAGCAAATACAGGGTTATTTGCGAAATTTCCATATTTTAATATGATTACTTTTATTTGGTTCAATTCCTCAAGCGAATTTCTTATTGTTCAAGGGGGAATATTGCTTATTAATTACTCTTAAAATTATGCAAGAAAATTGAGTTACATAATAAAATGATCTGATGAAATGTTGGTGGCAGTTCTGGGAAAAGGCAATATAACCACTGACTTATCAATTATTTATTACTGTATCGTTGTTTCGATCATGTCAGACAGTCTTCCCTTTACATTATAAGAGTGAAGCAGCCCACTTATGTATGCGCACACACATATGCAATAATATATTTCCTGCACAGTTTGCTATTCTCTATTGAGAAGGACAACCGAGATCAAAGTCATTACAGCCTTGAGTTTACTTTCAAATCACAAAGAAAACTTAGTTAAATTTTTAAACATATATAAATAATAATACATTTTGACATTATAACGTCAATTATATATAACTTACCAAGCTTACATCAATAGATTGTAAGCTACGTTCTCCAATTTCAATTACAAAACTTTTGTATTAATTAAGTATAGTGGTATTTACGTAATTAAGTACAATTATCCCATGGCTACCGATTTAAAAACCTACTAATCAAAGTTTATAGATTCATAATAAATTGTTGATTACATTTTACACATTTAAGATGGTCGTTCTTTTTTACTCTTATGGATCGTTACTCCTTCTAATATACAATGTTGTGTTGTTTCTTTTTTATTTTAAACGACTGTATAGTTCCACAGACTTTTATGTATAATTTTTGTTGTGTTATTGTATCTCCATGTACGTCGTATTGTTTTCGTTTTCCGTTGTTCTTTTTACTCTTTGTTAATTAAACAATTGAATTCTGAACATTAGTATATATAATATTCAGATTATATAAATGTATATATTTTGCGTCTTTTTATTGACAGCCGTAGTCTACCCGCCACGGAGTACTTTAAATTAAATTACGCAACCCTCGGTTACTGTCAGAACTTCTCGGTTCACGGTTTATTTTGATGCTGTGTTACCTTATCGCGTTACTTGGAGACAATCTTGGTCTTTTGCTCACTTAACATAGAGGTAATATTAAAATGATCACTGAAAATGTTTCACGCCTTCACTCACTTAACCTTTAACGAAGTATTTGTTTAACGTTCTTAGCGTTTTCTGTTTTTATTTATATTTTTATCATTTAAATTAGATTGAAAACGGTTAGTAAGTATAATTGGAAGTTGCATATTAACTACTTAGTTCATTGTTATAGCATGGTATTTGTTTTCTTTTGAAAACATTATTTTTTTCAAGATAGAGCATTTTCTTTACTAAGAATAATAGGGAAGAGAATTTATTTTATTATCGATAAAAAAAAAGTCATCGATATAGTCGATTACAAATGCCTTTAAAAACAGCATATTTTTTATTATAAAAAATATATATCCGTACATTTTATAAGGAGTTAATAACGAGGTCTAATTCAAATGCATTTTTTTTTCTATTTGATATGGGCGTGAGAAAAAGCACGATATCGTGTTTTTATTAGCAAGACTGGACATACATCTTATGTCCAGTGTTGCTAATGTAAATAAAAACCCTAGATTTAGATAATACTGCAAACAAATTGTGTACATGATTCTTTTGGGTGTAAATAAAAAAATATTATGTGTTTTCGATGCTAACACAAAATAGGTATCCGATAGAATAAAATCCAGTTTAAAATGAAAAATAAAACTACAAACAAAAGAAAAATAACAACCAAAATAAGTTTGTTTTAAGATATAAATTAGCTTAATGTCTTAACAACACATCGTGAAATTTTGCATACACGTACTCAGGGGTCCAGAGAAGGATATTGGATACCTATCACCTCCCCTCCGACACGTGCAAAGCCGTGGGTGACTAGTTTTAATACTCAAAAGGATTCAAATTGATAATATGTCTGTTTGATCGTGCTAATCTCGAGAACTATAAATCAGACTTGAAGAGAAATCAGAATGGATACAGTTTATAGTTAGTATAGTTTAGTGCACTAATCTTAGGAACAACTTGTCCGATAGTTCGTTATATTCCGTTTATAAAGAGCTTATAGACTAAATCACTTCACGATGTGGGTCTTAGGACCAGTGCAGAAAGTAATCTATGTTAACTTCAAAAAATCTTACCAATATTTTTTTTACTATGTTGATGATATCCTTCTAACTGATTTCGACTGCGGCAGCCAATGCCAAGAGATTCTAATCAAATTCTCATATTATAGTGTACAAGTGTGTGCGCAAACACAGATGAAATCTCTCTTTTCCTTCACTCTCATAATCCGAAGGGAAGGCAAATCCGATATGACTTTTTTTTATATGTCCGGGAGGGCAAATGACTCTACTCCACCTGATGGTAAGTGGTAGTAGAGTCCAAACGCGACGACGGCCAGTACAGACGGGTCGCTGCAACCAATCCAAGGCCTCCAGTAGGTACTTAGCGGAACAGTCTTTGGGATGGCTCCGTTCCGGTACGAGCAATATTCAACGCAAGACCGTACCTGTATTTTGTACAACAGGCACAGTTGTTGTGGCGTGAAAAAACGCCGCACCTTGTTCAGAACTTCGAGTTTCCGTGAAGCTGTTTTTCTAACAGCCTCGATGTAATCCCTTGGACTAAGGTCACAGCGAACGTCAATCCCCAGCATGGCAATTTTGCTTTGTATCACAGAGTGCCACAGAGGGAGGGAAGAGAGGAAAATGTTGACTTTTTCGCTGTGAGAGCGCATATCTGTGTTTTCTTGGCATGACCGGAAAGAGTTCAAGCCCACCGTTGCTCCTACACCACGAATTTACGTTTTTTTCCGAGGTACGTGAATGAATCACTTACAACATCCAGACCCCGGGCCACTATTGAGAATTTTCCTACGAAAAGCCTAATAACTTTTTATCAGCCCAATCGAACCCAGGACCTCTGCGGCCTTATAGATAGCCACTGGATCAACGACGCAGTCAAAATATGTACATATATAAGAATAAAGTGTCGCAAACATTTCGTCCTCTTCCAAATCTGAAAATTTCATTTTCTTATTCCTTATGTAATATCGAAACAAATTGAAGAAATTCAAATAGTAAAAATCTGTGCACTAAACGAAGCAATGGATGCGTGTAATGCGCTCAAAAGAAATCTGAGATACAAAGTGCCATCACTTACGAATCTATCAGAAGGAATGAAAATTTATTCCTTTTATAAGTTGTATGGTTTACCAGTAAATTTATTTTTTACATTTATGTTTGACCCTTCTATAGTGTCGGTTCGTTTTAAATACTTTAATTTAAATTAGGTTTTTTTTTCAGTTATGTAGCTGGACTGACTGAAGTGTGCCTCCTGATGGTATTTGGTTACCACTGATATTAGCGCTGTCAGAAATATTAACCATTCCTTACATCTACATTCATTCCTTACATCACTAATGCGCCACCAACTTTTGTAATTAAGATGTTATGCCCCTTGTTCCTGTAACTCATTGACTCGCTAACACTTCAAAGTCAAAAAAGTCAAAAAAAAATATTCAATATAGAAGCGTTACACTTACATTTTGATTGTCATAAATCTACTACCTGTTCGTAAAAAAAACCCAGCGGTTTTTTTTATATATCTCACCTTTTACAATAATAAGCAATTTATACAATCGCCGAATAATATTTTTTTGTTATTTAAAACAATCTGGACGCAATCGTTTCATTCACGAAACTAAAATATATCAATATTGTTTATTGCTGTTTTGCGGAAGTATATATAATGAGTACCACTAAGTAACAAATATCATATGATTTTCTGGTTCTTTAGTAGTCAAAATACCTTAAACATCTATTATCATACTAATTGTATAAATAAGACAGTAACACTCTTAGTTTGTCTCTCTGACTATCTGTTACGATTTCACAACTAAACCACTAAACCGATGTTATTGAAATTTACAATAAAGTAAGCTTGAACTGCAAGGAAGGACATCGGCTACTTTTTTATACTTATCACCTGCTTCCTTATGCAAAGCGGACGTAACCGTGTGTGAAAACTAGTAAATTCACAGGCGTGTTGAAATAAATATTTCTAGATATCTCATGATCAACTGGTTCTTTGTCTAAGATAAATAATTTATATAAAATAATGCGTAGTATTTAAGCTGCCATCACACACGCGCAGTGGACTAAGTTCCTAAAGGAGAGAAAATGCATTTGTGCAAGTTTATTTCATAACCATCATTTGCAATTTTATTTATACACTAGCATACAACGTAAATAAAATAGGTGTCAACGTCACTGAAAATACTTTTTCAAACAAATATGACAAAAAAATCGTATAATTATAAAAGCCTTAATATAAAAACTAAATGGAAATTCAAATGCAAACTCAAAAATTAAATACTATTTAATACGCTGACTTAGACTTATAAATAACAGAAAAGTAGTCCGGTAAATTATTCAATATTTTGCTTTAAATACGGAAAATGTTACTTTTGAGTCATTGTAAATGATTTCAATAAAATCGCAATCAAATATTTCATTATGCATAAATTAACTTCATTCAACCTTTACTGAGCTTTTGAATAGTGATAATTATAACAATTTGTGCGTTCAAATTAGATCCGGGGCAGGATTGAGCCAATATACCGCACGTGCACCTTACGACTGCCCCAAAGTTCGACCGATTGCTACACCAATAAATTAGTTTTAACTGCTGGGGCTTTTCATCCCTCAGGGACCATTTTTATGACCCCATGTCTTTTTAACGTTCCTAAATGTCAATATTAGTTGGAAACGTGCCATTGTTTGTTTTGAACTGAGATTACATTTGATAAGAAAATTTTCACAAGTGAACATATTAATGATATTCTACGTAACCACTAATAGTATCAAAAATAATAATTAACATGAAAATATGTTAAATATAGTCATTTTGTTTCAGCTTATAAAACGATACATATATAGTTATTAAGTCATCATCATCATCATCATATCAGCCGAAAGACGTCCACTGCTTGACAAAGGCCTCCCCCAAGGATTTCCACGTTGGCCGATCTTGCGCTGCCCGCATCCAAGGGCTTCCCGCAAGAATTCCGTTATTAAGTATATTTATAATATTTATTATATATATGAATATATGAACAGTAAATGTATTACTAATTATAATAATTGCAAGTAAAATAGCAATGTGATATTTTGTTTAAGCTTGAAATGTGAGTGAGATTACAAAAGGCATACATAATAGCTTTGGTTAATGGACAGTGACGCAAAACAAGGTATTGATAATATGATGTCTTTCAAAGCTAAAATCTAAGAGCAAAGAGACTAAACGCATCAGATGGAGTATGGTCCAGAAACTAACAAGCTCGTTTGCTTTTTGCTGTGAAAAAAAATTCCGCTCCGATGTTTTACTTAAAAAATCGCGCATAGAACATGTTGCGTCATTTTTTCTTTTTAAATATTTCTCTGATTGAATTTCTTACATTTTCACTTATCGCCAAGCGTTATAGCGGCATATATTTCAACGTACTGGCCGGTAGCCAAATTGGACAACTTTTTGCTTGAAAATCATATCAAAATTTACAAATATCGGTTTTAATATTCAGCTTCAAATATTTTAATAAACTTTTACTTTTAATGGCTTGGGATTGAGCGGGGGTCGTATTTAATACTTACTGGTTTTCAATAGTTTATTATGTTCATCAAAACTTATAATTGAACATACATTATAACTTTATTTTTTAGTATAAAATTAATATAATAAAAAAACATATCATTTGTAAAATAAGTTACTTGTATGACTTTACGCCTCTAAATGATATTATTATTAAAATATACATATAACACGAAACATTATAGTATTTCATACGTTAAATTTTGACAAAAATAAAATATCCATTAAAAATACATGATAATAATAATGAATGATCTTTAAAAACATATTATGTAAAGGTTATCTACAAGTAAATGCTAAAAATATTAAAATTAATCCCATACACAATGTCCAAATAAATCGCACTTTCGGTTAATGCTGCTAATAATAAATATGAGACTATTTGGTTCACTTTTACAAATTTTAAACGATTCCATTGCAAAAATTTTATAATTTTATCACCATTATTATAAAGAGACGTAAAAAAAGTATAGATAAACAAAAATATAGCAAAAGAGGAAACTATTACTAAGAAAAATATGATAGAATCTGAGTAAACTTCCAACGAAAACATCTACGCCAATAATAATAATCGCAATATCAAATGTAAGTCCTAATACAGAAACAGCAGTAACACTAAAACTGGTAGCCGTAACAGCGCACTCTCAACCTAATCCCAATGCAATAGACGCTAAAATATAAATGACGACAGCTATCGTAACGTCGCAACAATATAAGACAAGCTATGATGTTAAAAATCAACTGTATACAAACGTAATACGGGATAAAGAGTATGAAGTATATAAGTGGCATTGTTAGCAAAGAGATTCAAACATTGAATTTGCGGGCTAGGTTAGCCACTTGGACGCGGTGACAGTGCTCTAAAATAGCTCAACAGCATGTAAAAGTTACGGTCATAACATGTACATTTGTTGCTACGAACTGTGTCCTCACAAAGGGTATACTCTAAGCCGTACAAAGAATGCTCTCAAATAGAAATGTCGGGCTATTCCGTTATGATGCAGCGTCGACGTACATAGTTGGAAATTTTAAAACGTTTGTGAAACAAATCAATCTTGTTTGTGTTTTGTTAAAGTATTTTTGGCTTGTTTCGTATGGTCGAAATTTAGATTCAGTTTCCAATAATTCATTCAGAGTTAAATAAACTTTACTTACTGTAATATCTTTATTGTAATATCGCTGAAATCAATAATGAGTAAAAAATCACCTATTTAAAGGCTATTTCACCATGCCGCTCTATTGGGATTTGGTGGATAAATATAATGCATACGTACATAATGCAATAAATGAGGTAAAAGTACAGCTAGGTCTCCTCTCCCTTTGCGGACAAGGTTTGGAATTTATACACTGCTCCAATGCGGGTTGGTCGATACATATTGCAGATTTAGGACCTGCAACATGCAGGTTTCCACAGCCGAGCATGATGTGAATTATAAACACAAAATAAGTACATGAAAATTCAGTGAAGCTTGCCCGGGTTTGAACTTGGAATCATCGGTTAAAATTCTCGTCTTCTAATTAATGAGCTATCACAGTTTTCTGCAAGTTTCCTTCACGTACGATAACTAGATTAATATTGTATACAAAAATAAGCACTCGAACACTGTATTGTTTGCTTTTGGTTGAACCACAATATTCTCTTAATGTACATAATAAGAGACGGAATAATAATGATTTTATTAATGCTAAAAATAAATTCCCACGTTTTTAGTAGATATTGCATTTTATTGTATTTAATGTTTTTTTTAAATATTTTATTACTTGACATTGACAAAATATACTTATCTAGTTTTATTTTAATTTTACGTGAATGTTTGTGTAGATATAGCTTGGTAGTGATTTATATTAACTAATTGAAATAATGGTCTGGTGCGTGTCATCCGCGAGGTAGGCCAAAATTACTTTCGACAAAAGAGCAATGGACGTAAGTCGAAGCTCTCAGGCGAAACTCTGAACGAGATGACGAGGAGACGAGAACAGCAGAACATGACGCCATCTGAGTGTCAGGCACTTAACAGGAAGGTTAAAAAACTAATAAGGCGTGACACAAGACGAGCGAATACCCGGAATATTGAAGATAAGATTTACTGGTGGTAGCGCTTTGTGCAAGCTCGTCTGGGTAGGTACCACCCACTCATCAGATATTCTACCGCAAAACAGCAATACTTGATATTGTTGTGTTCCGGTTTGAAGGGTGAGTGAGCCAGTGTAATTACAGGCACAAGGGACATAAAATCTTAGTTCCCAAAGTTGGTGGCGCATTGGATATGTAAGCGATGGTTGACATTTCTTACAATGCCAATGTCTAAGAGCGTTGGTGACCACTTACCATCAGGTGGCCCATATGCTCGTCCGCCTTCCTATTCTATAAAAAAAAAAAAAGATGCTATAGCACTCAATAGGGGCTCAAAGGTTCTTGCAAAGTCACATACCTCCTGTTGTCACCTGAAAAAACTCAGAACCATACAAGGCACAACCGTCACCTCAAAACCAGAGATTCTAGCTGAAGTCGAAAAGTACTATGGCGATTTATACTCATCACGAGTACCTCCACCTGAGTCCCACAGTGCGGATGACCCACGAGCCAGACTAACACGCCATCTATCAGACGATCTTCCCGACATCGATTTGGGCGATATTAGGATTGCTCTCGGGCAACTTGGAAACAACAAGGCTCCAGGAGATGACGGAATTACCTCAGAGCTTCTCAAAGCAGGAGGCACACCAGTTCTGAGAGAGCTAGCTGACATCTTTAATTCCGTCCTCCACAATGGTATAACACCGAAGACATGGAGCAGAAGTGTGGTGGTGCTGTTTTTCAAGAAGGGCGATAAAGCTCTTCTGAAAAACTACCGCCCCATTTCACTTTTAAGCCATGTTTACAAATTGTTTTCGAGGGTAATCACGAATCGTCTTGCCCGAAAATTCGATGACTTCCAACCCGTGGAACAGGCTGGGTTTCGAAAAGGCTTCAGTACCGTAGACCACATACACACACTAAGGCAAATAATACAGAAGACCGAGGAATATAATCAGCCTCTATGCCTAGCGTTTGTGGACTACGAAAAAGCCTTCGATACCATCGAGACCTGGGCTGTTCTGGAATCCATGCAGAGATGCCTAATTGACTGTCGGTATGTCCAGGTGGTGAAGTGTTTGTACGAAGCCGCAACCGTGACCGTCCAAGTACAAGATCAGAGCACAAGACCAATCCAATTGCATCGCGGGGTAAGACAGGGAGATGTAATATCACCGAAACTCTTTACCAATGCATTGGAGGACGTCTTCAAGACGCTTGATTGGAACGGACGCGGCATTAATATAAATGGCCAACGCATTACACATCTGCGATTTGCCGACGACATTGTCATCATGGCGGAGACTCTGCAGGATTTGGAAGAGATGCTAAACAGCCTGAGCGATTCTTCAAGACAAATAGGTCTCGGGATGAACATTGAAAAGACCAAAATTATGGCAAACCGTCATGTATCCCCGAGACCAGTGGTCGTAAATGGCTCTCCACTTGAAGTTGTGCAGGAATATATCTACCTGGGCCAAACTATACAACTTGGCCGGCACAACTTTGAGAAGGAGGCTAAAAGAAGAATACGTTTGGGCTGGGCGGCATTCGGGAGGTTACGTCATATTTTTGAATCGTCGATCCCACAGTTGCTTAAGACCAGGGTCTTCAATCAGTGCGTCCTACCTGTAATGACTTACGGTGCCGAAACGTGGACACTTACCGTAAGACTGGTCCACCAATTTAGGGTCGCTCAGCGAGCAATGGAACGCGCGATGCTTGGGGTTTCTCTGGCAGATAGAATCCGAAATGAGGACATTCGCCAGAGAACTAAAGTCACCGACATCGCGCTTAGAATTAGCTCGCTGAAGTGGAAGTGGGCTGGTCATGTCTCCAGGCGCATTGATGGCCGATGGAGCCGACACGTGTTGGAGTAGAGACCACGCTTAGGCAAACGTAGTGTAGGACGCCCTATGACAAGATGGGCCGACGATTTAAAAAAGGTGGCAGGTTCGGGATGGATGCGGACTACCCAAGATCGGGATGGTTGGCGGTCTATGGGGGAGGCTTTCGTCCAGCAGTGGACGGCAAAAGGCTGAAAAAAAAAAATTGAAATATTAATAAAAAATAATTAGCATGTCAAAAATTCGTCACCTAACTCCAAGCTTTACCTCTGCTCGCCTGTATCGGCAGGTAAATAATTTGACTCTTATTAAATAATATTACAGATTCACGTGTTTCTTCTTAACACTGGTGGTAGAGCTTTGTGCAAGCTCGTCTGGGTAGGTACCACCTACTCCTCAGATATTCTACCGCAAAACAGCAGTATTTGTATTGTTGTGTTCCGGTTTAAAGGGTGAGTGAGCCAGTGTAATTACAGCCACAAGGGAGATAACACCTTATTTACCAAGGTTGGTGGCGCATTGGTGATGTAAGCGATCGTTAACATTTCTTACAATGCCAATGTCTATGGGCGTTGGTGAGCACTTACCACCAGGCCCATATGTTCGTCCGCCTTCCTATTCTATAAAAAAACATTATAAAAATATTAATCTCAGAATATAAAGTCAGTTTTACAATATTGACTTGATTACATAAACTTCAAATCAATTTGAAGTGGTAATGCAAATTAAAAGCATACTAGCTTGCCGTCCGGATTTCGTACGGGTAAGATAAGGAACCTTTCTAACCAATGAGATAAATTCGAGATCTGTAGGGCTATTACAGCAAACTCGAAACTCACCACAGTACACGGTCGTGAAATGTTAAAAAGCGATATGCGACATTGACAATTATAACATTTCAAAAATACCCGCATCAAAATAGTATACTATTAGAAATCAAGATAGAAATAGGTTTTTAAAAAGAGATAAATCAAAATAACTATACAACAATGAAGTAAACGTAGATTGACACGTACAATTTACACACACAAATAGAACAAAGAAATGAAAACTCAGCAACTGAAATATTATTTATGAGATATCCGCCACAACAGAGAGTCCAAGCAAAAGTGTCTTAAGGCCAGCCTGGCCTACCTTTACCTTTATCTGGTGTTTACCTACCCTGCTTTGGATTATTAATTAACAGTGATCTTGCGCAAAGATAGCTAAGTAACTTGCCTAATAACGGTCACATGGCCGTGACTGACGTTCCAGAAATCTATTAACACTGCTGCGACCGCGGGTAGTGATTGTGACTATGGTAGAGCATCGGAACTTTACGGCATTGTCTTCGCCAGGGTGTTCCGTGAGTTCTGCCACGAACAACGATGCTGGTGCGACCGATTGTATCATTGATGCGATACGACCTATCAATACTACGGTGAGATCCAAACAATTATCCAATTCCAATTTCGATCCTAGCATTAATATTTGACGCGAGGAGGTAGATTGCGCTAAAATTCAAATGTCTGAAAGATTATGCTGGGGCCTGGCGCAAAGAGTGGTGTTTCAACGCGTGCTCTGCGCTCTTCGTTTGAGAGTATAAGGAGAAGACTTTACCCTACTAGTTGCTGTTGGTGGGTAATTTTCATTACCCACTGCTAACGAATGCGTTGATATTGTGTCCCAAGTCACTCAAGACTTTGATAGATGCGGGTTTCTCTATTAGTTGAGAAAGGTGCCTTTTTAGCAACCAATATAAAACTCTTAGGTTGCACTAACAGTAAAGGTCAGGTACAGCCGAGCGAACAGAAAGTCCTAGTTAAATTTTAGGTGTTAGCAAGTTATTCTCGCGTTATTTTCGTTATGCAATGCATCAATCCGTGTTGTGTCGATCAATCCAAAGCCGTGCGAGAGGTGCAAAGGCAATGGGCATTATAGCGTTTAGAAAGGAATCGGCACAGACGGCATAGACTGTTAATGCAAACCAGGAGCGTCCTCCAACATTTGATATTCATTCGTTTGTGTTTGTTATTTAACAGACACAGTCTACTGGCAAGCTCAATTTAGACATGTGTGGGCCCTATCGTGTGATCGCTACGAGCTGCAACTGCTGTCAGGCTCGTATGATAAAGCGATACAGGCTGCGGCGCATGATGCTGCGGGCTGACCATCTTCAGTCAGCGGGCTGTCTAGCCTACCAAACCTGAATCTTCGTATTCAGTATGCCAGTCTGAGCACCATTGGTGCTGCGGGCACACAAACTTCAGTCAGCAGGCTCCCCAGCCTTCCAGACGTGGCGCTTGAGTTGCGTGATATTGGTGGCCGAGCGTCACGAGCGAGCGGGCGTGCTCATCTGTCAGTGTGTGTGCGTCACTTGGTGCTGAAGCCCGAGTGTGACGAGCGCGCAGGCGTGCTCACCTGCGTCGCATGGTGCTGGTGGCAAAGCGAGCACACAGGCGTATTCTCCTGCCTGTGTCGGTGTGTCTGGATGGAGTATTCCTGTGTAATGAGCGTTCAGGGGTAGGTGGCACGTGATATGCTAACGGTTTACCTATGTCAAGGTGTCTAACGGGCTATTAATACGTGCAGGAAATGCTCCTGGCTTGGTACCTTAGGGGTATCGAATGCCGAGTTGATGGATGTGATCATGGTGATTCAATTGAATTGACTACAGCGATTCTGTTGTATTATCATGTAGGAAGTTACGTGAATTTAATGTTTGAACTATCTTCCTATTTTGTATTTTCTCAATGGAAATAACATATTCAAAGGAAGTTTTATCTGGTGCTGTTGAGAGTGAGTAGACTTGAGTTTCCATTAACCATACTCTGTTACAGATATGCGATAATACTGGCGTGTATCGCTAGTCATAGGGGTGTTGTCCAGCGTGTATCGTCCAGCAACGAGGTGTGTCCTCCACCAATGGCATTTGTCGCTCAACAATGGCGTTCGTCACCCAACAACGGCGTTTGTCGCCCTACGATGGCGTTCGTCGTTCAGCAATGATGTATGTCCACCACCAATGGCGTTCGTCATCCAACAATTGTGTGTGTTCTCCAACAATGGCGTTAGTTGCCCAACACCGGCATATGCCGCCTCCTTCGCGTCAGTCACTGTGGTAATGTATGCCGCTATGGTATTGGATTCTTGGGACGCCAGCGGTCTTGTATTTTTGCTAAGTTTAAATTGTTCATCTCATATATGACATGGATGTATGAGTCTGTTGAGAAGATTGGATACTAGCTATGATGGGTGTTCTTTTAATGAAAGATATCTGTTGACCTTTCGTTCTTGGAAAGGTTTTAGCTAACGAATATATGGCGACATGTGTGAGGGCCTCGAAAGCAAGATGAATGAAATAGATGGGCAACATCTTAATAAATGACTTTTACTTGTATCATTGCCTTGTTTTTCACAGAGGACGAGAACTCACTGATCGCATATGAAGGGTGTGCACAATTTCTTCCTGACTACAATAATGAAGCTGATTACTTCAACCAGCTGAATATTACGAATTATGAAGATATCAAGCAACCTTCAATGTAGGGACGTGAGGACGCTGTCCTGTCAGGAGGGGCCGTGTTAGGAATATCTTCCGAAGAGGCGAGGCCTAGCAGCTCAACTTGATCACGTGAGGGCCATCGTGGTGGCGACTGGCCCTGCCGAGCTCATCGGCTGGCCAGGCTGGCGTTACGACACTTCTGCTTGGACTCTCAGTTGTGGCGGATATTTTCAAGAATAATATTTCAGTTGCTCAGTGTTGAATTCATTGTACTATTTTTGTGTCTAAATTGTACGTGTCGATATACGTTTACTTTATTGTTGTATAGTTGTTTTGATTTTTCTCTTTAAAAAATCTATTTCCACATTGGTTCCAAAAAATATATAGTTACTGAGTGTTATCTAAAAAATAGGGTTATAATATCCCAAAAACATGCAACATAATCACGTACTATATTACAGCCTATGTATGTCCTATAAACTAAAATATTATAAAAGTTCCACAACAATCTGAATAGTAGTTTCTAGAGCGAATTCTCATGTGAAATGTGAATCCTTCAAAAACAAACACACTAAACTTACCTCTTTATAATATCATAACGATAACATATATTTGCCACCCGATATGCTTGAATAGATACAAATTAAATCCGAAAAGGAACATTTAGGTTAGAATAAGTTAAATTTTTCTGTATATTCTTCTTTCACATGCTAAATTAAAGATGACAGAAAGAGAAAAATCAGTTTCACTCATCGCCCGCTTAATAACGTTCACAAGTAAGGTTGTCAATGTTTAATGTTTCTAAATGGTTCTTGTAATAAAATTAATATTATTTTTAATTTTAAGTTGAATTGTCTGTGGTTTTTAACTCAAGGTCGTCGGTTCAATGCCAGTTAAGGCTTTCATTCTATCATCTGACGACTTTGATTATGGCGTAACTACCATTGTAACTACATGACGTACTCATATTCACAAGACACTCATTGAGAATCATATTGGAAAAAACTTCTTTGCCCAATAGTGGGACTGTTAGGGATTATTGTTTTACAAAAATGGAAGTTTTATAAATCTGAATTGTGATATGTTAACCCAAATCTTGTAAAACAGATAAGTGTGTACTCCACAGTGTACTAGTTGAAGAGACCTACACGAGTCTAACAATGCTCACGCGCTAAATAGAAGCCGCCATGAATAACGCTCGCTATTGATAAAACGACTGCATATTAATTTTAAAAAATATATGGTCATTGTTGTTGTTGAATCGTGTTAAGCACATACCGCATTGCTTCAAGCTGAGATGGCCCAGTGGACAGAATGCATAAATTTTAACCGCTTCGATCGCGGGTTTAGGCCCAGGCAAGCAACACTGAATTTCGTGTGCTTAATTTGTGTTTATAATTCATCTCGTGCTCGGCAGTGGATGAAATATTAAGATGATTAAAGGCTGATTACCAAGTGGGCCACCTGATGGTATGTAGTCACCAACGCTTATAGAGTTAAGTATACCGAAACACATAAAACTAATATTTGCCGCTTGGCAGTAAAATATATGATGAGTGGGTGGTATCTATTAATACGGGCTTGCACTAAGCCTAAATAAAAAAAAATACTGTAACAGTCAACACATATATGAATGAATACTTATTGTAATTTAATATTTTTATTTTAAATATATAAATCGGTCAAATGAAATAAAAGACCAATTAAATAATATAACTAAAAATGCTACACATAGATAAATTCTCCCAAGTTCGCAATGAGTAAGTAACAGATGGTATTTTCGCGTCCGGTCGCAATTTGAAGTCGTTCCGTGTGATGAATGGCCAGCTTTAAATCCTTGTGATGTTGCTCTACTTGTGCAGCTGAACTAGTGGTTAACACGATAACGCTGAATTTAATGTACCGTGTATAACTTAACTTATAAACTGACTACTAATTGTTGTTATAAAGCACCCTTGGATTTGGCGCAAAAATGTCTCCCTAGATTGGATTTTCTTCGATCCAGCGGCATGTTTTTTGTTCAATATTTACTTTATTTATTATTTAAAGAATAGCACATCTTATATATAGTATTTTTGTGTCCTGTTACGTTAAATCGGGTATAACAAATAAATAACAATAGCGTAAAATAAGGTTTGAGGGTTAATAATGTTTTTTTTTTCACCGCGATCGAGTACACACGTGATTGTATGCCAACGATGCCAATAATAATAAATTAATGTAGAAATCAATTCAGCTCGACGTCTATTTGGAATGTAAAATATTTAGATTTATTTTCATTGTATGTGCATGTTAGCTCACTGCTTGCCTCGTTGGTCTAGTGGCTAGATATAAAGCCGCAAATCCCGAAGACCTGTCTTCAAACTCTAGGCCGGACTATTAAAAAATTATTGGGTTTTCTGTCAAAATTTTTCAGTAACAGTTTGAAGTCTGGAGGTTGGAAGTGGTGGTCTAGTGGTCGCAAAACAGCAACACTTGGTATTGTTGTGTTCCGGTTTGAAGGGTGAGTGAGCCAGTGTAATTACAGGCACAAGGGACATAACATCTTTGTTCCCAAGGTTGGTGGTGCATTGGTGATGTAAGCGATGGTTAACATTTCTTACAGTGCTAATGTCTATGGGCGTTGATGACTACTTACCATCAGTCGTCGTCCATTTTCTATTCTATAAAAAAAGTGAGTACACTCTCTTGCCTCAGAAAGCTCGTGAAGCTTTTGGTGCTGTTCTTGAATTCTTTCCGGTCGTGGTGGATAGTCGTCCCATCGGCTTATGAGAGTGAGGGAATACAGAGTGCATCTATGTTTGCGCACCCACACTTGTGCGTTATATGTATCTTGAGATTAGCCACAGCCGCCGCCGTAATCGATCGTCCTGATCGATTACGTCTCTGTGTGATCATATAAGCTTATCTCAAACATCCATGAGCGATTATAGTAAATTTACTGAAAAAAAAAGATTTCAAAAGTAAATAGCAATGACAAGTTATTTAGTTATAAATTAGTGATAAATCTTTTAAACCAAAACATTATGTTTAGGTTTTAAAAAGGTCTGTCAAAATAAAACAACAGCAGAACAAAATCTTACGTCATTTGAGCATCTGCAGTGTTTTGTTAATGAAACTAGGCGTTCGAGTGTCTGCAGAGGCGGTATATTATGACGCAGTGTCTTGGGATATATCAACTATTAATACATATAATATATATGTTATACGCAACGATATTGCTTTCTTTTAGTGTATTTTTGGTAACATCAATATTATTTTCCGGACCATTACTTCATATTGGTTCTAAATTCTCTCACTGTTCTCTCTCACAATTTATGTGCAAATTAATGCTTTAAAAATAAATTAAAAAACGAACAATCTTTTATAGTTTAGAAGTTTGTTCATCAAAGTTTAAACAAAAAATCTCGGTACATGTACTGTTGGTGTTACGATAAAGGATAAAATTGTAAGTGCAGGGGTGAACTTTAAAAACATTGTAGCGTTGTCTGGCGATGGTGAAGGAATTTCATTAAACTTGCCTCGTTGGACGACGTCGGATATTACTGGCCGGAGTCACTGTTATACGGACGCATAACGTTAATTCGTGTCTGTATATAGAACGATCCTTGCAGAGATACACGACTACCAATAAAGTTTATAATTGGAATTTCGTGCGGTATGTCTTTGGTGTAATATATCCAAAAAAAAGCTTTAAATTTCTTATCTGTGCAAAAACCCTGAAAAGTGATTAACTTTTACGGCACCGTAAAACATTGTTTTTTTTTCATCCGAAATGTTCTTATTACGGATTCCAAGACAGTAATATTTATGTATTCGTAGACGTTACGGCGAAGAATACGCTACGGTGTAAATGCGGTAACATAGCCGCTTTTTGATTTTATAGCCGCACTAATTTCATGTCTAAGCGGTGGGCACTTTGTCATTGGGTTTCATAAAACGCAAGCTACTTGTTTTCAGATCAACGCTTTATCTTACAAAACTTCAGGTGTTGCTATAGTTTAAGTTTTAGTTAAAATTTATTATAATTGATTCTTGCGGTTTGTGAAGTCACTGTTATTAACTTTAATTAATTGTAAGATATTCTATGTGGTTTGGGAATTTAATGGTTATATAAATCATTAGTGTAATTATAAAATGAAAACTGGATAATGTCTAAAGTAAGGATAGATAATGGCAGTAGAAATAATAAAATTTGAGATTTGTTTTTATCATAATTATTGTAGGTAAAATTTTGGATTTATTTTAATAATTGTAAGTAAAAGAAGTAAAAGAGGTCATGTTGTTGGCTAGAAAACGAGATTAGCATGAGTAGGATGAAATTCCGCATCATGTGTTGGGTTAAGCCTTGAAACAGAGTTAGCACTCATCAGATATTTTACCGACAAACAGCTATAAATACAAGGACATACTGTTCCCAATATTGGTTGCGCATGGGCAATGTAATAATTTCTGACAGCACCAATATATATGGACAGTGGTGACCACAATCAGATTTGGACGTCCTTCTACCTATTTTACAAAAAATAAATAAACGATAAACCTTAACAGTTTGGCAACTTCACTCAAGCAAACTCTTATTGAATTTCATATGGCCATATGAGACAATGGCTGACATGCCCCAGGGGCATAGTCGGTTTATCGCAGGTCTAATTACGTGATGTGAATGGCTTCATTGCTCTGAGTGTATTAATCATAAGAATGGGAGTGGTTTAATGAGACTATAACGCCGTTTTCATTTACAAAATTAAATGGAGACATACTTTTTGGTACAGTGACAGATAATCTCACAATGATTGTGGTTTGCAACCCCACTCGGAAAATTACTTATTTTGCTTTAATAAAATATTACATTTGATAAAAATGAGTTTTTATTCCATCATGTCAGATACATTTCTATATTTATTCAGCATGATTTCATTTCTATTATAAGAGTTTTATGTAATTATTAAGAAAATAAATCATAATAAATAATACATAAATAAATTTTACCACGCAATGTGATGCAAAGCCAGTAAGGAATTAAAAGCGAATAAATTTCCCGCCATGAAGAGTATCTGTCAATGTTCTTGTTGACAGATTAAAAATATAGATAGATTGGATTATTGTTTAATAAAAAAATTACAGCTAATTTTCAGCAGTATTAGTATTCGTATTACATCTAATATTATGTATTACAATCTGATTGAGTACTACAATTACTTAAGCTTCATATAAGAATTGGTTTTACTTATATATCAAAAATCAAGTTTTTGATAATTGATTTGATAATTATACATTCAAAAATTTACTTTTAATTGTTAAGAACGGGCGAAATGTTTAAATAGTTGATACAAGGAGTCACTTTATTGTTACTCGTATCACATGTCTGTCGAAGCCTTTTTTTATGCGATAAGTAATAAAAAGCTCTTTCTAAGAAATCACGTCCTTTTTCTAGAAAAAGTAGATTTTATGGATGTAAGATTTATTTTTATATATATTCCTTCTATGCGTTTTTATGTTACTCAAATTGTCCTGAATAGCTTGACTAATTTTGACGATTTTTTTGTGTGTGTTTGTGTCGGTGGATCACGTTACAAATTCTTATTTCACCCGTATGAAGTCGGGACTACTAGTCGAGGCAGCTAGTCTTAAATATGAATTAATAAACAAGACTAGAGAAAAAATACATACCTGTTTTTAATCTTGATAAGTAATTGCAATAATATTTATATGCTGCTAAATTAAAAACCCATACTTTCAATACACCAAGTATAGAAAGATGTTCTTGTTAATTCTATCAACTTAATTCCCCCATCAATTACCCGCGACTCGAAACAGACGCTAGTGAAGTTATTTATTAAAGCATCTGATATTACGTTAGTTAATCAAGCATGAATAATATGATGAAGATGTTCTCGATAGCTATGCTTTGCTTATATTATATGATATTATTTATAATTTCATTATGTTACACGTACGTTATTTAATTAATCGTAAGTGTTATATGATAAATAATTAATGATTTTAAAATTATGCGAATGAATGGGATAAAAATAACGATGACTTTTTTTCAACGGTTCTTCTAAGGTCTGAATTTTATATCCGATTGATATACATATTTATATATATAATATAATTTTAAATAAATTTATACATAATACACCCAGACTCAGAGCGGAAATTGAACCCGTGTAAGTAAGATGGTATGTCCCTTGTGCTTGTAATTACGAGGGCTCACTCACCCTTTTATAACCGAATTACAACAATACTAACACTTGCTCTTTAGCGGTAGAATATCAGATTAGTGGGTGGTAGCTAGCCTTACACAAAGCCTTACCAGCAAACATTCTATTATTCTTATATCTCCTCTTATCCTTTTGTAATCATCTTGTACAATTATATTATTTACGAAAGCGACGGATGAATTTTAAAATGATTTTCCAATAATAAGAAACTTTGACAGGCAATCCTTTTATTATCCGAGAATCTATTGAGTATTAATTTATTATCAATTCTATTCAAACAAAGTTTCAAACTGTTGAATGAAAAACAGACTTTGAAGAATCAATCGCTCGTCAGGTAATTATAGAAGTTTTTGATTGATCCTATATACTTCTATACTGCCTCACTGGTCTAGTGGCTTGATAAAAGGCCGTAGACCCGGATCCGGTTCAATTTGGAAATTGCTTTTTATTGGCCCGACCCCCCAGGTCGGGCCAATAAAAAGTTACTGAATTTTTTTGTCAGAAAATTCTCAGTAGCAGCCCGGAGTCTGGAAGTTAGAAGTGTGTACACTCCCGTGCCTCGGAAAGCACTTAAATCCATTGGCCATGCGCCTGAACTCTTTCCGGTCATGTCGGATTGCCGTCCCATTTGATTATGAGTTAGGGAATAGAGAGTGCACCTGTGTTTGGGCACACACTTGTGCACTATAATATCTCCTGCGTAGTTGGCTAATCTCTCTTGAGATTGGCCGCCGTGGTCGAACTTGGTCTGGAGGACATTATTATTTATACTTCAATACATATAATTAAACAGTAATAGTTATGTAAGTCAATACTTAATATCGTCTACAGCTTTTGTACGAGTAAAGTAAATGTCCGTGCTGTATAAATAATTCTTTTTCACTTCAGATTTTCATCCGACTTACAACGCTTTCCGCCTTCTTACTAAAATTAAAAAGAGCATGTGAGTTTTACAACTAGGCTTAATTTTTACGTACATTTGTGCTCTCACCAGTATATAATACTTTAACATAGACAAGCTATAAGATACACTGATGAGGAAGATAAAGGGCAACTAGATAAGGCAGAAGGACACACCAATAGTATTTTACGAGATTTAAATGAGTTTCATTCATTCGTGAGTTCGGATAAATCGTGAGTTAGGATTAATTGGTGCGTCAAATTGGTTTCTCTTCACACTTTAATAAAGGGCTCTTACTGGCATTGTTTCCAGGGATAAAAAACTCCTTCATTCCGTTTAAGAGCTTGTTATATTAATTTATTAGTAGTCTTTTTTACGAATATCATTCTATAAATATTTCAAGCGTTTTAGATGTTTATAAGACCATTAAATTTTAGCATATATTCTAATTAACATGATACCTGAACAGCTTTACTCGTTGTAAGTTGTTTCTGAAGCTGCATTTTGAATTAGAAACGAGATTTCTGTTACAAGAAAATGTACATTATGTCGTATTAACTTGCAGAACATACTGTCATTTCTACAATATGCGGATTAATAAAAATACGCAATTTGTCGTATTTTCATATAAGTAATTATGTAAATATAATTATCATATCAATAATTATTTACATATTGTATAGTGTGGGTGATGTAGGTTTATGTAAAATGAGTTTTTTTCGATTGCATTAAACTTTTTTTTGGTTTGTTATCAAAAAATATTTAGAATAAATAAATGTATAAATATATGGTTTGACTCTTAACGAGGCTAAATGCGCGATTGGGATTTTACGATGAAAGCGATAGTTAACATATCTCACAATGTCAATGTCTATGGGCCTCGGCGACCACATACGCCTACCTATACTAAAAAAAAAATTGGCCGGCAGATGGCGTGGCACTAACGGAACGTCGGGGCCGGCGCAAGTTGACAGCGGGCAGTTCGCTGTTGACACGCGATGGGTGCACATGCATTCCTCCGATGGAACGTTTGCCTCTTTTGCTCTATTTGTCTACCTTTACCTATCTTCCGACATATATGTTGATTTTCAGAATTTATAGCATTTCCTCCTTGCTTTTTAAAGAATCAGAAGTAGTATATGTAAATAAGCAAATTGAGCACAAGTCATTGCTGCGGTATTTGCTTTGATTTGAACCCGCTATCTTTGCTATAATACGGCTCATGAATCGTATGATTAAACACATTCTGCCTCAAGGATAGATTAGGATTGTCAAATGATGCTGTTAATGATGTTAGTATAACTTGTAATAATAGATGGTAATGGAGAAATCTCATTTTGTGGCGGAAACTCGTATAATTGAATAGCGCTGACGTAAACCAATGCATAGGGAATTAGTTGTGGACGTAGTTTGGCTAAGAGAATCGTCGTGTGTTTGCTAGAATGTTCTTATTGTTAGTTTCATTATCATAATTATGTTTATAATATTTACTTGCATAAAGATTAATTAAATTAAGGACTTAATCAAGTTTATCAAAGTTTATTAAAGTTAAATATACTGGTGGTAGAGCTTTGTGCAAGCTCATCTGGGTAGGTACCACCCACTCATCAGATTTTCTACCGCAAAACAGCAGTATTTGGTATTGTTGTGTGCCAGTTTGAAGGGTGAGTGAGCCAGTGTAATTACAGGCACAAGTGACATAACATTTTAGTTCCCAAGGTTTCGTTTCAAGTTCGCATTGGTGATGTAAGCAATGGTTAACATTTCTTACAATGCTAATGTCTATGGGCGTTGGTGACCACTTACCACCAGGTGGCCCATATGCTCGTCCACCTTCCTATTCTATAAAAAAAGTTAAAGATTTATATAAACATGACATGTGCTATCCGTCCAGGTATTACTGATAGAATAAATCATAACACGTCTAATATCGTAATACATATAACTCTATTGGGTAAGGCAGCACACGCCAGTGAAGCTCCGAGTTGGCATGTTTTTTTTTCGACATTTCAACAATCATCGTCATATTTCAGACCATTTACACAAAACCATAAAGAAAATTAGTAGCCTCATGACTACTAAATTGGAGAAAACCGTATGAAAATCCATACGATATTTTTTGAATTCAGAAAGACAGACACACGTATGGGGGATTGTTTGGTTTAATAATATGTTGTAATAATATCTCATGATAATGAGATTACGTTACTGAACTACGTTGAGATCATCTTATTATCATCATAATTGTATATAATAAACTGATAGTTAATCTATATAATGATTAGATCATTATCAGTAAGTGTAAAATTAATCAAAGTCAAAAAAAATTTTGAACCTAGAAATAGATACCGCGTTGTGATGAGCCCTTCTGACCGACTTCGGCCACGGCGGCCTGCACACATATTATAAAGCCCAAGTGTATGCGTACAGACAAGTACACTCTCTATTCCCCTTATTCCCACAATCCGATGGGACGGCAATCCGAAACGACCGGAAAGAGATCAGGATCAACGGATTTATGAGCTTTCCTTTCTTTTTCACTTTTCCAACTTTCAAACAGCGGGCTTCTACTGAGACTTCGATAGAAAAACCTAATAACTTTTTACCGGGAAGTTTAAATCCAAGATCTCGGGAGCACTACACCAACGAGGCAGTCTACCAAGTAGTACTGCATGTATAATAATGTTTGTTTACTAAAAGTGGCTTTGTAAATAGCATGCAACCTTTAGATGGGTGTGAATAATTACAAAACGTAATAAAAGGAAATCTCTGTTTCCTTGTAACAAATGTGTTAATTTTATTTTTACGTTTATAATCAATCGAATTAACTTGATGGAAAGGAAATCAAAAATATAATTTTATACTTTATTCAAAATACAAACAATATAAGACAACATTTCTGGCATTTAATATCGCTGTATTTATTTTAATTTCAAATGGATAATTAATTTAATTCCATGTTTATAATATAAATTAAAATTGAGCTGATTGATATTCAATGGAAATAGTTAATTTCAAATACTAAACCATGTTATTAATAATTTACATTTTTGTACGATTATTATTATTATTGTCCTTGAATAAATAAAGAACCATTCCGTTGGAATATTGCAACTAATTCATCCGAGGCACCATTTTTCTTGCAAAGTCGTTAAACGTACTATGTCAACCCCAAATATATAAGACATCAACCAAATTTATTGATGTTCGTATCATTAAAATGTAGCTTGAATGAAATAAAACCTTTATGGTTAAAATGTGCAGCAGCAGGTTCTACTTGTCGAACTCGGAATGGTCTTCAGCGTTATGAGTAAAAAAAATCCGAGATAGCCCAATGGTACGAACGCGTGCATCTTAACCGAAGATCGTGGGTTCAAGCACCACTGAAGTTTTTCATGTGCTTAATTTGTAATAATACATCTCGTGCTTTTCGGTGAATGAAAACATCGTGAGGAAACCTGCCTGAATTTCACTGAAATTCTGCAACATTGGAGCAGCGTGGTTGAATAAGCTCCAAACCTTCTCCTCAAAAAGGGAGAGGAGGCGTTAGCGTAGCAGTGGGACATTTACAGGCTGCTACCGTTATGAGTATAATCATCAAAATATGATGTTTAATGTGTGATAATAATACTTATTTTTATCATAACTATAAATTGTCACCAGAAGATACTTAAGAAAGCTCAACACGTATAATAAAACTATAACAAGGCCCGCGATGAATTTCATACATACTCGTATCAAACAACTGTTGCTCTATCAAGGAATGTGGTTGAAGATGTACGTCTGATCTGAAAATCTCAAAGCATTATAGCACTTACGTCATTTAACAAAATGTAACCTTAACAATATTGCAATAAGGAATAATTAGACAAAGTCAAACGCGTACTTACGTATTTATGAAATTGAATATTAGCAGCAGCATTCTAAAGCAGATTCCAGCCACTTTGTCGGTTGAACTGTTTACAAAGCAAAAACTAACTGGGCTTTGCAGCGCTTAAAACTTTGCCCATACTAGAAGTCGGGATCAGAAAGTGTATTACGATAAGGCTTCGCAAATTCGATTCGCTTAATGTTTGCGTTCGCTTCACTACTAATGAACTACAAGCTAAAGTTTCTCAGTTGAAATCAAATGTGAAAACCAATTAAAATTTCTCTCATATAATATTAATTTCCATAATATGAAACAGCGTGTTAAATCATTTTTATCGTATAATCGGTTATATTTTAATGTAATTTAGTCAAATATAGGACAAAAGTCAGCTTAATTAGATGAATGTTTTGTAAAAAAACATTATTTTAAAATTGTATCATATCGTGTCATAATCGTATATCATATGTATAATATTGTTTTGATCAATTCAATATATAAACAGAAAATCATATTCGATATAGAAGAAGGATATGGGTGTGGACACATATTGAGGACAGTATCACCATGATCGCAATTCCGATTCAATGGCCACAGTAAAGGCAATAAGATGGATTCAGATGTTACTTGTTAGATAATTTTTGTATTACTTATCCAAGGTCCAATTGTTTGAACAGCAAACTGCACATATATATACATATGTGATTTACTTTAAGCTCCTAAATAATACAAATATAAATTAACAATATCTTCTCTACATCCAAATGATGACCGCATAGCATTTTTTTATTTATGTGATATTTTTTAGTGTGCAAATTTGAAATACTGTCAAATATTTATGAACTTTGAATTTACTGGAACACGTGTTACCAGTTTTAGCACAGTTACTTCGCTAAGTGGACCCCTGTGGTAAGCACCAATTGCTTGTACACAACAGGCTGCTGTACATATTCATACTTGATGCCCAAGGCCCGCACTGTTCTTATTTACGACTTGAAAGCCCAACAATTTCTTACTGGATAGCATACTCGAAAAACTTCATTTAGATAAAAAAATGGTTAAAGTGATTTATACTAAAACTTTGTTTTCAATAGATGATTTGAAAGTGTAATAGATATTAATTGCAGGTCCAGTATTAGAATTGTATGAACGCTGGTTATAAGGGAGCAATAACCCCGACCAAAAATTAATTTTAATTTGACACTTTACGCAAGAAATTTGTGGATCAGAGGGTCATTAGCAATTATTCATAAGGGTTGAAACGGACCGATCCGCTCCATAAATTATACAAATTATACGAGTTATACAAATTATACAAAATTATCGCGATACGCCGAGTGGTCCGCTCGTCGGACATTAATATTAATATTGCGACAAATTTTAATAATGGCGCTGGAGTCGATAATTAATTTCGCGGACGCGTTAATTATGATACTATTGCAATTATTAAATTTTTAGGCTATTGTTACGAAATTATATGAATTTAGTACAAATTTTAATCGTGGCTTACTTTAGTCAAACATTTATTATTTATTTAGCGTTATATTGAAAATAAATATAAAACGTATATTAAGGTCACATACATATATGATTTTCCAAAAGAAATAAAAGAAGAAAAACAAATTATCTTTATAAAATCAAGAATAATACAGCAAGTTCAACAATAAAGTGACGCTCGATCGTAAAGGCAATTGCTTGTTACTTGCTTGTAAACAAGTGTCTGATAAACGGATATAAGTTTTATTAAAAAAAATTCACTGACATCGCATTCGCGGCCAGAAAATAACTAAATACATTAATTATTATAAATACATTGTATTATTGTTGTAAATACATTGTATTATCCAAAACAAAAGATGATATTCACAGACAAATGTAACAGAAAATTGACTAAGTAAGAAACCGTTACATAATCGTATAGTTTCAAAAGTCTTGCAAGATTTAATCTTGAGCTGAAATAGCTGTAGGTATTCTAAGGGACTTATAAAAAAAATGACGCCACATTACCACCACGTGATAATATTTGACTAAGGTCATTATTGTTATGACAAATCGACGGTTATTATTTATTTATTGAATAATAATGAATAAGATAGATATATATATATATATATCTATCTTATATATATATATATATATATATATATATATATATATATATATATTATTGAGAAAGACTACTATAAGTAACATTTTATCTTGTTTATAGGACTTTTTGTAAGCTCATAATAGGTACTACCTACTTTTAAGACTTCCACCAACCATACAATGTGTGTGTATAACTGGATATATCCATAGTAAATTATTACTATTATAGTAAGAGTTATAGAAATAAAATGTTCTTAAAAAATCCGTGCCTATAATGTTATAATAATTAATTAAGAATCAATCAATAGTTAAACTGATTTCTCAAATACAAGGTAATTTGAGACCCTGGGCTTCTTATAAAGTAATTATAAGAAACATTGAAATTTCAATCAAACTTTTCATTAGGTCTTCGTATACACTCGCAAAGAGCTGCTAAGTACAAGATTCAATTCCATTCAACACCTGAGCCGTTTCGAATAGGACGTGACTATTTGAAATTAGTTCTCAACTTAAGGTATCTGCACACTTGCCCAATAAACGGAACGAAGAGACAGAGCTTATCTCAATGAAAACATAAGAACTTTAGAATTTATCTCAAAGAAACTTTATATATTCTTGGATTATCTTATTTCGTATAAAACTTTATAAGTAGAAAAAATCAATAAATTTTGATTTTTTTGGAATCCAGTAATCCTCATAATGTAATACTAATAAATTGGTCACAGTCAATTGCTGGTGTATATTATATATTACATAAAGAAATCATAACATATGAGTGATAAACAGAAAAAATACTAAAAGATCTTAAAAAAAAACAATTTATAGGTTTTGTAACAAAATATTAAAATTATCTTGCATTCAAGGCCTTATATGTCTATGCAGTTCTTGCTTTAAGTGAATCAAAGTACCAATCGTGGTTTTACAAACGACATCTTGGCTAGCATTACTACCTTTGCTTTAAAAGGACAAAGAAATGTGTTGTGATGTAAAACATTAATTAAAGTGCTTCAGGGAAATCAGGAAGTTGACTCTCACGTCCCCATGATACACTTTGAAACGGTATTAGTTTGAGCTGCATAAATATTAAAACAAAGTTAGTGGTTCCCTGTTGAGTGCAAGCTGATGTACATTCAGCTCCCTCCAGGGATATCACACCTTCGGTGGAACATCAAGTTTATAATACTTGTAGCAAATGCAAAATATCGTTCTGGTTGCTGGATAGCGATGAGAATATTGAACTATTTTCAACATTGCTTTGATATAATTAAGATTATAAATTTAATTTAAAAAATCATGCAACAAGCTATTAGATGTCATTAATGTCGGTCATTCATTCGTTCATTCGAGCTACTCTTCACACTCTTGTGCCTCACAAAGGTACTATCCTCAATTATTTTTTCAGGGACTTAGGATTAATGCTCAAGTATTAAAATTGTTATTGGATTTGTCAGAAAAGATTGAAGAAGTTGAGAAGTCCTGTTTTAAGGTTGACAGTGTTTGTATTCTTACGCTCAGGAATGTGCTTTAATATCTATTGTGCACGTACCTCTCGAGAGCACACTAACATCGTCCTTCTATGTATTCCCTTCTTCTTTATATATTCCTCTCCGTAAAACTAATTCAGTTTCACGTGATTCGGTCAAGGTTTTCACTATTGCTAGTTACTTCTAAAACTCAATAATATTTACTTATTAAAAATACATTTAAGCGCTGTAATATTTAGCTTAAATGCAATGAATACTCCTCTTAAAATTATAACAGCGACCGAAGTGCTATATTTCACATTTTCAGCATCAATTATTAATTAAAATCGCGGGAGTGTTCTTTTTACCATCTCCGTCTCTTCCATTTACTTTTTGTCGATTTGCAGTTATAATGGAAGTGAGAGGCGAACTGTAGCCGCTTAAATTATTATTTTAAGCATTTGGATATGCTTTTATACACTTTGAATTAAAAAATTAAAACTAAAAGGTCACTATACTATCTTTAGTTTGTTATTCGGTATAACAAAAATGTTGGTACTGATCTATAGATGACACTTATGTTTCGACTACAGCGAAGGCTGTCTTCTATAAAACATATCTTCTATAAAACACAGTCTTTGAAGAGCTTATAAGTGCGTGTAAACGTGTAAAGGAAAGTATGTCCTAGTATTAGTACTGTACTTATTGACTAACTATCAACACACAGCCGTATGCATCAGTGTTTTGATATTTAGATACCTTTTGTCATAATGTTGTTACAAAATTTGCAAGAGCTCACTTGTACTATATACTATATACATTTTAACAAGACAAAAACATACAAGTATTTATAGTCATATATGTCATTATGGCAAGAGTTACATTTAACTGAAAACACACTATAATTTTGTCATAGGGAGTCATGTCATTGTCATGTTTTATGTTCAGAAAAATATTCATAATAAGTTAAAACAACTAAAAAATGTTTAACTTCGTATAAAAAGAGTAGAGTTTGTTTCAGTTGATAGAACAAAAATATTAACCGATAATCACGGTTTAAAATCCTGGTTAGTACTGAGTGTCCTCAAAAAAGAGAGGAGACCGTAGCCCAGCAGTGGGACATTAACAGGCTGTTACTGTTACTAAGTTTTCACGAGCTTAATTTGTGTTTATAAGACATCACCGAAAATAAAGAGATCCATACTAGATCAACGTGGTGGAAAAGGCTCAAATACGTGGCCTTAGAAGAGGCGTTTGTAGCCAAGCCATACATTATTGTTACATAACTTTAGAAACAGAAAAAGGTAAAGTTACGAATATCTCAGTAATGTCTCAACAACATACGAAACTAAGGTTTTGTTCCCAAAAAACAATAGCAATTTTCTCTATATCTTTATTCTTAAGGCATTTTCTTAAAAGCCAGCGCTACGGGCATTACCGCGCTGGCTTTTAGAGGCGCATTTGTTGGAGATTGCGCCGGCCAAGGGATATCAGGCACTTTAAAACGATAGTTGATATGGTTTGATAGCGGTCGCTTTGTATTACATCTTATGCAACACAATTTGGTAAAAAAAGAAGTAAAATTTGTACTAAATTTACAAATTTATAAAAGTTAAATAGTGGATTTCATAGTTAACAAACTGTAAGAACCTATATTTAATGATTAAAGTTGATGTAAAGAATTAATTATTTGATTTGATAACCAAATTATTCAATTTGCATTAATTTTTTTTTTCAGAATACATTTTAATGTAAAATTTGCATGTAATCTTCGCTTTGGATCCTTATTATGGTTATAATAAAGTATCTTAGTAGTATATAAAGTCAGTAAGTAGTATATAAAGTCTGTGCAAAACAATTTCTGCCAACCTTCGCTGCCACCGGTCAGAAATCCGGACGGATCACTAGCTCACAGTCCGCAGGAGAAAGCCGATCTTCTGGCTAAACTCTTCGTCGACAACTCCGTAATCGATGATTGTAGTGCGCTGCCACCAACAATACCTTCATGTGGCCACACGATGCCCGACATCAAAATCAGGCAACGTGATGTGCGTGCGACTGTGCCTGTTATACAAAACATAGGTACGGTCTTGCGTTAAATATTGCTCGCACCTTTGGGATGGCTCCACTAAGTCCCTACTGGAGACCTTGGACCGGTTGCAGCGACGTGCAGTACGCATTATTGGCGACGTAAAGGTCACAAACACCCTTGAACCTTTACAATTGCGTCGAGAGATGGCAGCACTGAGCGCTTTCTATCGACTGTATCACGGCGAGTGCTCTGAGGAATTATTCTCTCTAATTCCTGCTTCCCCCTTCCTTCTTAAGTCCACGCGGGCTGGTTCTCGATGTCACCGCCTAACTGTGACATCAATTCCATCTCGCACAAAGAAATTTGGCAACTCCTTTCTTTGTCGCACTACCAAAAAATGGAATTACTTACCAGCTCACGTGTTCCCCTCCTCTTACAACCTGGGTTCCTTCAAACGAGGCGTGAAGAGGCATCTTGCGGGCCGGCAAGGTGGGGACGGCTAGTACAGAATATTCTTCCCGTCTGTACAGGCCGTCGTCGCGTTTGGACTCTACTACTACTTACCATCAGGTGGAGTAGTCATTTGCCAACCCGGCGCATATAAAAAAAAATAGTATGGTAATTAAATTGTTTTCCAGATCAAAATATATAAGAACAATTTGTTTTATATATTTGTGAAGAAAAGAGTTCTTTCCTTTATTTTGAAAAGTCAGACGAACAAATAGAACATCTGATATAAAGTGGTCATTATTATCCTTACAATTCAAAAAATATGAATAATATCTTACACCGATATTGAAGATTCGATTCCCATTGTGCGTGTAATTATACTGGCTCACTCGCCAGTCGAACTAGATCACAACTACACAAAGTATTGCTGCTTGGTGGTCACGACCGCAAACAAAGGATCAATACTTAACAAAGTAACGCCATCTATTTTGATTTAAAAGCAAAAGTCAAACCCTAGACTACAAATGGGCAAAAACATCAAGCAACAAATACCAAATACTGATATATTAGCGACTGGCAAAACAAACGTAACCCTTCCGTGACGAGGGTCCTTGATACGAACATACCCATTAAAAGTTAGATTAGTGACAAATTTGAAATAGATTTTCGACAATACTGAAAGTTGGTATCTGTAATCTCAGACCCTTGATGTATTCATCGGGTTTAACTGACGTTTGTTTAGGATTGTAATATTGTAATTACGATAATACGAGATTATGGTCCCAGAAATTAAACTTTTTTGACACAATTTTGCTGAGTCACATCACGAGATTTGTTTTAATATTCAATTTAACATTTCTTATAAAAAATAAAAATAAAATTTTATTTTTATAACCAAGATTGAAATTAAAAAATACGTGCCACCAACAACACTATTTTACATAATAAGGACTATTTATTTTATTTTAGGTAGAAAATGAAATTCATACAAAATGGTTTGTTATTTTATAGCCGATATAGAGAGGTTAATGATACACTGAATGCATTCATTAAGATACAGGTTTACCTAAGATTGCAGTTTCTAGTTCGAGCAAGATTTTTCATGTTCTTAATTTGTAAAGGAAAACTTCATCAAAGATTTTCACCAAACTTTGTCCTTAATAAGAGTAAAAAAGGGAGATGTTATAAAAATATTCAAACATATATTTAAAGAAGTCACAGTTCAATAATTTTAATCACATCGCATCTGACGAATTGTAACTTCCTATTCAGTTTCTATTATGTTGTTTGATTATTTATTAAAATATTTATCAGATTATTTTTTTATGAGAAATATCAAATGATGCCTTAGGGGTAAGTGTCATGAGCCGCGACGGCATACGGCATGACGCTTTCGTATGTCTCGCTTGTGTATGTATATTATATACTTCGTTGTTGTTGATCGTTATTATGATAACAAGAACAATTTATTCATTTTATAAAAGGTACGCTTTCTTTTTAAATATTTTCCATATAATATCAGATCAGTTGTATTAGTAGTAGAGTGTTAAAATTTCATATTGTTGTTCAATAAGTATATAAATAAATAAGCTGCAATGATCAATAACCATCAGCTCATACATTATTCCATATATAAATACATATGTCCAAGCTTAAGGAATAAAAATAATACGTGTACAAAGATTTTAATCTAGATACAAATTAAACCGGTTTTCTACCTGAGACATTTGGTAGCTAATTGTATATTTAGTTCACCAGACTGTACAATTTCGAGTCACTGGTTCTATTGTACATATATAGTAATATGTTTATAAATAATTACTTTCTTCTCGCATAGACTTGCGACATTATGATAAAGACTTACAACGAATATTTTTTAATATTGATATCAGCTACTCGTGATGCTATGCTACGAGATATTTGATTTATCTATATATATATATATATATATATATATATATATTCTAGATATATATATATATATATTCTATATATATATATATATATATATATACATATATATATAGAATTATTCAATATTTTAGAAATTTTTATTAATTTTTAAATTTTTCTCCTGCCCTTATTCCGCTGGCTAATCTCAAAGCCTACGCATGCGTGTGGTGTGTGTGGTGCGCATGCAAAAACACATGTACCCTCTTATTACCTCATCCTCATAATCCAATGGGACGGCAATCCGTCACACCAGACCAACGGCTTTACGTGCTCCCCAAGGCACGGGACTATTATACCTAAGCTACCTCCTTAATTCCGTGTTGAATTTAGAATTTATTAACAGAATAATATTCTCTGTAACTCTGAAACAGCCTGTGAATGTCCCACTGCTGGGCTAAAGGCTTTTTAAAGAGAAGGTTTGGAGCTTATTCCACCACGCTGCTCCAGTGCGGGTTGGTGGCATACACATGTGGAAGAATTTCAGTAAAATTAGACACATGCAGGTTTCCTCACGATGTTTTCCTTCCTCGTAAAGCACGAGATGAATTATAATCACAAATTAAGCACATGGAAATTCAGTGGTGCTTGCCCGGGATTGAACCCACGATCATCGGTTAAGATTCACGCGTTATTACCACTGGACCATCTCGGCTTAAAATAATACTAATAAAGTTTAAAACATTTACATACAATTTTGAATGAACTATACAACATGAACATGTAAAGCTACAACCGGTTTATAATGTAAATTTGTTATATGATACATAATGATTTGTTTTTAATATTTTTTTTGTTTCTTTTTTTCATTTTTCTTTCTTTGGTTTCATTTTTAAGTTTTATTATTACTCGTTATTTTAATTTTAATTTTTGTAGCTATTTTTATATAATACTTAACTCATATTTGCATTTTAGTCTTAGTTTAACCATTGTTTACCTTTTTTATAGTTCCTATGTTTTATTGAGTACCACTATTATTTCACGATGTAATGTACTCGTAAGTGTGTATCCTTCGTTGGATATCCTTAATAAATAAATAAATAAATTTTATCGAAAAGAAAAGCAAGATGCTCAGTACTTATCTTATCTAGGAAAAAAAAGTTTAATAATCAAAATTAAAGTATTACATATAGATTGTTGAAAATCTTAAGTGAGTCCATGAAGACAATATTATGTCATATTACAATAAGCAAAACATCTGTCCCTAAATGAGGCAAAATTGTTGAACTATTTATTTGGAAAAATTTTACAATTATAATAAAAGTATGTAATTAAACAATGGTAATACAGTCAAACAAAGAAGGTATTTTAATAAAATACACATTTATATATTCTTGAAAATCAACAAATACTAATACCCGTAAATGTGAAAATGAGTTTGTTTGCTTATAACGGTTTGACGTCTTAAATACTCAACCGACCATCGTGAAAATTTGCATACACGTTGCGGCCATACCAAGGGGTAGGCAGACGAAAATTAGTCAAAGTTAAAGTCTATAATATTATTATAATCATGTACTGAATATTAATAATAACTTATTCCATAAAGATCTTTAGGAGGCAATAAGAATGATTGAGTCTTTTGTGAAAACATTTATTTGGGGTGTTACTTATTTGAATACTTAATTTATTTTTTTCATTACATTAACTTTTCTTGACGTCATTAACCCAGGATTAAATGTCAAGCTAAACTGGACTGCGTGTCCGAAGTGGGCTTTATATTATTTTCAACATTTTATGAAAAGAAAATTATTTTCCCTTGAAAATTATATTCCTCATTAGTAGGTTTTTCGAAATATTTCTAACTATTCATTCGTAAAAGTAATGAAACAGTCACCTCCGGTGCCATTAGACCGTGAAAAATAAATCTCACTTTATATGACAAATTAAAAGAGCCACGATCCTTAATATGATACAATATTAATTTCTCACATCTCTACGTTCTTATTATTCAAATAATAAGGCTCAATTTTGTTTGAAGCGCAGCAAGACTTACTTTGTTACGACTTTATAGCGGTCAAGTTCACCTGCATTTAAATTATATCTTATTACGAATTACATAAGACTTGAAATTGTTTGAAATATTTGAATTATAAAGTATTTAAATTCGCTGCATTTTCCATTGAACGTCACAATAATTATGACAAGTGATATTCTTCGTGACTCTTCGAAGAGGCAAATAACTGCACTTTTAGTTAGATTGCTCAAAGAAATGTTTCAAATAACTTGAGTTTGCAAAATGGATATTAAGTTGTGAGCTCTTTACGTTATATTGAAGTGGAGTTTTATTACATAAAAAAATTTAATTTATTAAAATTTATCATCTTACTATTGATTTACTGATATTATTAAGTTCAATGACTAGCATAAAAGGCAGCCTGAGGCCTCCCTGAGGATAGCTCGCCGAGTCATTAGCGAAGCACAGCACGCAAGAGGCCGCGGATGCGTTATACGAGTATATACACAATCCCACAGCCAACAATCGGAAACAAACAACCGTGCGGAAGACACATCACATGTTTTTAGTGGGTTACAATCCCACATTACCTGGTTAAAAAGGGATCGCGTACCTTTCTCAACGTGCTAGATTACAGTATACGTAAACAAAACTTCGTTCACACTGAATATAATCTTGGATTGAAATACTACTCTGCCGGCACTATAGGACACAAATAATAGTAACAGCCTGTAAATGTCCCACTGCTGGGCTAAGGCCTCCTCTCCTTTTTTTGAGGAGAAGGTTTGGAGCTTATTCCACCACGCTGCTCCAATGCGGGTTGGTGGAATACACATGTGGCAGAATTTCGATGAAATTAGACACATGCAGGTTTCCTCACGATGTTTTCCTTCACCGAAAAGCACGAGATGAATTATAAACAGAAATTAAGCACATGAAAATTCAGAGGTGCTTGCCCGGGTTTGAACCCACGTTCATCGGTTAAGATTCCCGCGTTCTTATCACTGGGCCATCTCGACTTATATTAAATAATACAAATAATGCCTACCTAAATTGTATTTATACATATTATTTTTATTATTAATAAAATTACGAAAATAGCAATATAAATAATATAGGCACTTTACAATTTCTTTAATAAGACCAAATTATAAATACCACGGCTCGACTACAGTGCCGACTCGTATTAATTAACCGACCGTAATCTTCTAATATTAACATCATTAAATAACAAATGTAATTTACTTATTAGATATATCGTACGCTGTAATTAATAAACATAGTTATAATGTAATTTCATTAAAATATTTCCCGTAAGTAAGATATTGTGAAATTATTTTTATTAAAATTAGCTAAGGATGTACTTAATTTGTTATAGAAATTTCGAGAAATTTTCATAAGCTTCTTCGTCGCATTTTCATTGCGACCTTTGGCCCAGTATTGTAAAAAAGCTACCAAGTTAAACATATTTTTGATAATAAGTAGCTTATATTAAATTCATGAACAAAATATTATTAAACTTGATCGTTTTGTCACGAGCACAAAAATTGTGTTTTAAATTTTAACTCTATCAGTATGATATAAATGAATAAAATCGTATGTTTGTATGTGTGTCCTTTTTGCATTTCTAAATAATTTATCCGATTACGATGAAGCTTCATGGTGAGTTATTGTGCGTACATCCGTGAAGTTTTCTGCTCCGAAAAAAGCGATTTTTTTTTCTTTGCATGTTTGTCCTTTAATTTACTTTACGTTTTAAAAATTATAGGTAGATAAAATAAATATACATTTAAGCGCAAACTAGTTTTATTACAATAAACTTTGCAAATAGCATTGGTTATAAATTAACCAAAAACGGGATACATTTTTTATGGCTGCCATACACGCTAGGGTTTGCCAGCACCGCTTAATCATATAACCTGTGAGCTATGGACTACGATGCTTTAATTGGCCTGATATCTATCTTGGAGTTTTCTTATCAGTTTTCGATACGCTGCCGCTCTTTTGTCTCTGACGTGGAAATCTTTGCACTGTATATGCCAGACAGAGCTTATACATGTATATATCAAGTAAATCTTCCAATATGGCGTTACGTCGATGCGTTGCGTTTTCTAACAAACAAAAATTGAGAACTGCGCGTGCATGTATAATAATATCCTAGAACATTTTTCACACACGGCCATCTGATCCCAAATTAAGCTTGTACAAAGCTTGTGCTATGGAAACCAGACAACTGATATACTACATATACTACTTTTCTTTTGTAAATACATACTTACATATATAGATAATTACACCCAGACTCAGGACAAACAGACATGTTCATGCACACACATGTCTGTCCTGGGTGGGAATCGAACCCACAACCTTCGGCGTGAAATTCGAAAAGTGAAGTATCTACGAACCACGCCAACCGGCTCGTCAATGTATGTACTGCTGTTGTTTGTTTGTATGGTACATGTTTGGTTTTGTCTGCGCGCAAAATCATCTGCCGGAAAAAATATCAATTTTGATATTGGTCAGGTTGCATGTATAGGTAAAGATAACTATACAGTTTATAACATACACGCCAGGGTTTGCCTGTTGGCTGTGCTTGTAAAGTTGTAACCGCCATGCAAGCCGTAGCGAGTGTAGTGGCCATTAATGGTTTTATAATTATTTCATGTATTAAGATTCTTCAAACATGACTATATTATTATGGGATGGCGACGTCAAGACCAAATAAAATGTTTATTAATTTGTTCAATAGTTTGTATTGTTTTGTATGCTATATTTATGAATATAATGAGACTCTACACAAAAGACACTAAACTTTTGTTATTATATTTTATTTCTATAATTGAATCACACAAAAATTAACGGCATAAGATACATATCAATGCTAAATGCGAAAGTATGTCTTTGTATATATAGTCTATCTACTTGTTACCTCATCACCTAAACCACTGAACTGATCGTAATGAAGTTCGACAGGAACATAGGCATATACATTTCAGATGTTAATGGGGAAAAATGACGTAATTACTAGTATAATTTCTGTATATTAAAATGTAACCTTTATTCTAACCTAAATTTAACATTTATATAAGAAAAATATGAAATGAAGTCTTGAATTTGTCATATACACATACATAATTACGAATAACATATCTGTGAATGTACGTAATAATAAAGCTCACATAAATGTAAAATATGTAATGTTCATGGTGCTTCTTAAGATTTTCCTTGAAGGTAATATTTTAACTTTATAAAGGTTACGAAGCTGCATTGTTTGGACGTCCTAAGTACATATTATATACAGGCAGGCCGATGTGAGTGACGGTGACAAATGGATTCCCAAACCAAGCTTCTTTGTTTAAGCTGTATCGGACAGGTAAAGTGTACGAAATGATCCTAACGCCACAGATAATAAAAATATATAGAACAAAATATCAGCTAACCAAATCGATGAAGCAGTTGACCAAGATAATTTTCTAAGTGATGTTGCTGTTACAATAAACGGAGGATATTTAGTCTGTGGTTGTATGTATAGAGATAAAAGGCCAGTGCTAATGTTTTTGTTTAGCGACGTGGCTTGCGCAAACACTTTTAAAGACGGAGAAAATTACTTAAATATGTTGTTACCTGTCTTTGTTATAATTCGCTTTTCTGAATGTTATTTTAATAACGATTTTAACACGTTTTCTTAGAAAATTAAAAGAAAAACAATGTTTCCTTCTCCCATCAACACTTTTTACAATATTAACGGAAATGATAAAAAAATATTTCATTTTGAAGTAACATTAGTTAAAGATAGACCTGTGTTACCCAAAAATACTTGATGGAGTGAAAATGTAATGAAGGCTACATTACTCGCTCGATGGGACATTACAGTAATGAGGTCAGCCCACCTGGGGCCGATCCCGATCGAAGAGTTAAAACAACGTGAAAATCTGTCGGATTAGCCTAACATTGCGAATTAGAACAGATTCACTTTGTACCTAGTTGGTAACATATTTTTTTTACAAAACGAATTTGAATTAAAACTATATAGATACAGATAGATGTAAATTGGATTAAAATATTTTCAAATGTGATTTATTTTTCCATGCATAATAGAATATATATATGAACACATATACGCCGAGTTGGTCCTGTGGTTAGAATGCGTGAATCTTAACCGAAGATCGTGGGTTCAAACTTGAACCACTTTCCAAACCTTTAAAAAAAGGTTCCAACTCTTTAAAAAAAGGAGAGGAGGTCTTAGTCCAGCAATGGGACACATACTATTAGAATACCACTACAAAAATAGAATATTTTGATACACGCGATCCTAAGTTTGCATGTTTTTACTTGCGGAATATAAAACGTGCTGAAACCTGCAGGTTTTCGGATTAGTTTAGACGAGTTTAGAGAGTTGACGGCAGTTTCTTTAACGAGTTGTATGTATATTAATTTATACTGCATATAGTATTTATACTGCATATAGTATATTAATTTATACTGCATATATTGTAAAAACTTAACTGTTTTTGAACTTTATTTACTAAAAATAAAAACCGACAATTTGATTGTTTTACTCGAGAGAAGAATTCCGAGTTTAATCTACCGAGCTGCTTAAATACGGGATGTTTATTAGACTCCAGTGAAATTGTATTAAAATTATTTAGTAAGAATCTGTATTTCGGACAAAGCAATTTAGCGTTAATATCGTATGAATAATACAATAATATTCCCCATACAATATTCTACACGCTTCTACGCCGTGTCTAAAATATTTCATTAAAATAAACAATACACAGGAATGGCCCAAAACAGACATTATATTCTCATTTCACGAGTAAAACGTTTTCTACGTCTCAGACAAATGGTTGAAACGCTGGGATAGGCTACGATTTATCTAGGTAAGGAATGTCTGCGGTCGCTTAGCTTTTTGTTGAAAGACCAGTTGAAGTTGGTGATAACAACTGACCAAAACGACTCGATTTATTTGATAAAAGATTACGAGATGAGAAACTTTTAATTTTAGTGGATAATTAAGGTTGAAGCGAATTAACGCAAGCAATCGTGATCTACATTTATATCGCTTGAAGTTAAGAGGAATTTATAACGACAAAGATTTTGTCGAAAGTTCTTCATATAGAAAATGCCTTTATATAGAAAAACCCACGTCATGATGACTGCGCCGGTAGGTACAATATAAGGTTTGTAAAAGAACTACAAAAAACTATTCGTTTTCTCATACTGGAAATTGGAATTTTGTACACTCCCGTACCTCGTAAAGCACGTAAAGCCGTTGGTCCTGCGCCTGAACTCTTTCCGGTCGTATCGAATTGCCGTCCCATTGGATAATGAAAGCTAAGGAAGAGAAAGTCCACCTGTGTTTGCGCACATACTTGTGTACTATAATATCACCTACGCAGTTGGCTAATGCGCAGTTGGCTCTTGAGATTGGCCGCCGTGACCGAAATCGGTCTGGAGGACATTATTATTAAAGTATTATCCTAGATTATATAATAAATGGCATATCCATTTGATTTTCATTTTTTTTTATCAAAATTCATTTTCTCTAATATAATCAAAATATTTATCGAAGCCCAAACCCGAAACACAAATAAAATGACGATAAAACTGTTAGTGAGCAATCTTTTGTCTCGATTGAATCTGAAATATTTTCACTACTCAAAGATAATCCAGTAAATTAAAACGACGGCTCAATGGAGACGGATATACAGTTGATGGCTTGTTCAGACGCTGCAAAGGTGTAATATCCCTCGGGAACACTGAGCTCCCGCACATCAGATTCACGCAGAAACCTCAAGGAAATACCAACCTTCTAGTCATAGTATAGAGCCTACAATAGAACGAGCTACTTTAATAAACAGAGCTGTTGTGATTTCTTGAGATTATCTTTCGTTAAAAATCCCGAGTGAGGCTGCCTTCATCAAGGACCTTTTGAGGACGCACTTTTTACGGCTGAAAGTGAGTGCTCCGATATTATCAATGTTTCTTTATACCTACTCGTTTTATTTAGTTTGTCTCGAGTTTAGTGTTTGTTTCGGAGAGTAAACAATTCCCGCGTTACTGAGATGTTGCTTCGTTAAAACTGTGTACGTGGTTTCTATGTAACTGTTTTAATGAATTTAAATGTTTCAAGTGTTTGGTTTACACTGTGTTTTGCTTTTCAAATTTTAATTCGACATACTTTTGTTTGTAACATTCATTGTTTTATATTGCAGCATAACTGTTAAAAGAATTTTGAGCCGCAATAGCTTAATGGTATATAGCCGTCTAGCGATTTGAATGTGTAGGTTCGATAGCGACGCATTAACCGTAAGAATTTTAGTAATATAAAGTGTTTTTTTTTTAAGTATAAAAGCATGCCGCATCGATTCCTTTGTGTAAGCATGACGCGTATACTGTTATACTCAATTGTCACGAATTATTATGGTATGATAGTTTCTTTTATAAAATAAATATAATAATTTATAAAATAATAAATGTATTAAAATAATATGTTTATTTTATAAAAGAAATTAAGTTTCTCTTAATCTATTATATATTTTATTTTGGTTTATTCTAAATCATAAATCTGTTAATTAAACATTGACTTCGATTTTTCACACATGTAGGGCGTCCCGGTTTTATGTTTTTAAAGTTATTTTTCCTGCATGTAATCTGTATTTATATAATCAAACATCACTTGTTCTGTCAACCGTACCAATCCTGGTTCTAAATAAGGATAATAGTGAAATGACCGTTAGTATAATTTATTTTAATTTAGATAAAGTCCTGCGAACCAGTTTAGTAAGCGAACCTTGTTTTACAATTTATGTAAGCCAGTTAATCCACGGCGACGAATACGCGCACCTCTTCATCGTAATTCAGCGCCGACGCTATATAAATTAATGAAGTAGAATTTAAAAAAGATAGTGTTTTAAAAGGTTTTTTTTTTAAATATAAAAGCTAATAAAATATTTTTTAATTGTGGGTACGGCTTTGTTACGTACAAACTACGACACTGTTCGAAGGTTTCACTCGTTCATCAATTGCTAACACAATACAAAGTAAATACAGTGTGATACAACATTACAGGCATTTTCAACGATTCTGTTCTTCAGAATATATTAAATACATTAAAAAGTAAATTGAAATTAATATTGATATTTTAAAAAAAAATTTAAGTAACACGAAACACATTAAACAAGAAAACACATCCTAATTATTATATTTTTTATTGTGTGCTTACAAGAGCGCTAAATAGGGACCACAATTCACATTTAGTGACCAATAAATAATTGAGTTAATATATCATTTCTGAAATATGTCTCGTATTACAAAGAGAAATTATTATTATTTTTTGTGCAATACGAATATTTACTTGTTTATATAAAAAATAATATAATATCCTATATATATATATATATATATATATATATATATATATATATATATATATATATATAGGATATTATATTATCGTTATATATATATATATATATATATATATATATATATATATATATTAAGAAAGAGAGAGATTCATTATCATTATGTTTATCAGCAAGTATAATTATCTAATATGAAAATATATTTAACATACTCGTATGCGCATTTACGGAACACAACCCAAATTAAAATTAACAAACGCTTCGACTATCTATATATAAATAGGCAAACACAAAGTACCCTTTTCTGCTCTGATTGTCAACCGATTTCCTTTATTTTTTTTGTATCGTGGCTTTATGGTGGCGAACTTTAGTGGATCAATAAAATAAGTGGAAATGAGAGAAGAAAAAAAATTGAATAAACATGATTCATATATGTTTTCCTCAAGTTTTTATGGTTAAATTTCGACAAATGGACGAACACAAAGGTTCAAGATGTGTGTTATACGTGTTACATTTAAATCCGAAAAAAAAGGTTCTTAAAGAACTTAATTACATTTTTTACTTACAAGCAACATGGACGAAGACGCGGACAGCTACTCGTTAATAAACTGAAATAAAACTTAAAATGTTATATTAAACCGAGCTTAAGCATCTCTACTTTGAACACAGTATACAATTTAGCGTAAGCCGGCTAATCCGCGTCGGCAAAACGTACGTTCGCACTGTAATCTGATGGCGCTGACACGGGAAACGAAATTATGGAGCATATAAGTGAAAAAACTCATACGTTCTTTTTTTTAAATTTCATTTACTAAATAAATACCAAACAAGATTTATGTAGTACAAATAATGTGTGCGCAATGATCACTTCTATTTTCAATGGTTTTAATCTAAATTGTATGTACAGTTTTCTTTTATTTAATTTGTTATATGTGTTTTTTATGATAGTAATTTCAAGGGTCAATTTGAGTGCAATATTTTTTATGTATCGTTTTAATGGATAAAGTGGGTTTATCTGAGTGTTTTGGACGGTGGTAATCCTTAAGAACTGCAGGCAGAGGGTGCTCGCACAAGTGTACCGGTTCCGGGTGGAAGCCAAGGGCGAGTGGTAACCGTCTAGGGTCCGCGGAAGCGTATAAGGATGAGTATAATCCCACTACATTTAAAAAAAAAGTTTTGTCTGAGTGAGATGAAGATCTACTGACTTATAATAATTCGGTTAAGTTTTACTATCACGACATTCTCAGTACCAGCCTGGAGACTAGAAAGCCGTTGGTCCTGAGCCTTGAAGAAGTTCAGGTTCTGGGTGATTAGGATCCTGTTTATTTTTATCGAGTAATGCTTGAAATATTATGGTGAGTTTGGTAGCGTCATCGTTATGGACAAAACCTGTCACACAACGTCGTTGATAAAACCTTACACGGTGTGATTTTTGTATCGATGAAAAAATAAATACCTCAATGTAACTATGTTGCGAGTAAAATTGAACCATGTATTTTATGTTGTGAAAAGCGTATATTGTAAAGTGTGCTTTGTAACAAGAGCTCTGACTAGCTGGGAATTTCGAAAGAGAAATTCTAAAAATAATTCTACAAACATCGCTCCGCCCGCTTTACGAATACAAGAATCATTTTACCGAGTCCTTGCATAGTTCACAATATTTTGGTTACTATCTCTCTGAAATGATGAAATTCCGCTCCATGTGTATTAATCAACCCGAGTAAAAATAGCGTGGTGGAATAAAAGTATCAGTTATCAGTCTTTTAATATGCCCCCTCTTGGTCCTTCTCGTTTTTAGGGCTAGGTATACGCATTATTAATAAAATTCCGCAGTCTATACTTGAGTTGCCTCAAAGCAGGCTTTAATAAGCTAAAAAAAATATTCTTATTAGTAAAGTCTATTACTCTGTTACTGGATAGATGTAACAAAAATGCGTGGATTGAATGATTGCTGGATCTCTTGCAGGAATTAAATGTATGTAATTGATACAAATTTGTATTTTTGTAAAAAAAAACTACTAAGTTTCTTGCCGGTTCTTGGCAGTTACATCCACATTCTGAACCTGTGGTAGAATTTGACGATTCATAAATATTTGTAAAAGTCTATTTAAATTAAAGATATTTTGATTTGGCTTGAGAAGAGGAACTAGAGTTGATATATAATAGTTTTTCTTAACCACGAAATACGAGATGTTTGCCAAACTCGGTGACTTGGAGTTAAGTTTAAGGGCTTCGGTAAAGATTCATGTATTCTTTCCTCTTTTCTGTCGACTTTTCCATCGCGGCTCTTGATCATAAGTCAATACTTAATATTACCTTTGTTACTGACTAATAAACCTGAAATTATATAAATTAATAAAAACATTATATAATGAGTATTACTTATCTTACTAAATTCTGCACATAATTTACACGAATTTATCACTATATACGACACTCCTAATATATTCTGAACACATATAGCTCGCTAAAATTAAAACGGTCCACATTTTTGGCGTTCCATAATAGGAAAGGTCTTCAAAGGGAACGCACGTGGGTCCGAAGTTAGAGCTGGATCCCTCACGTCCCACCCGTGGATAACCCTGAAAAATTATTTGCAGAAAATTCATATACCACACACTAACTAATCGCCCAAACATCTCACTGATGCGAATAAAGTTTTAACACATCGAGAGTAATTGCAAGTAATCTTATTATCAAAAGTGATATGTCCTCCTATATAATTCTATCAAGGACAATACATCGTTTTTCACGCCTTACCCCCATTTATGTATTTTAACTCGACCATGAACGTGTCCAACTATAACTGAACTTAATAACTTACTCCACTGGTCTACTTTATAAGGTTGCAGATTTCGTAATCAAGAGCTCAAACCGCTGATCAACAAGTTGTTCGCTCGAACGCCAAACGAAACGAATTGTATATATATTTATGATATAAATTATATTACATAACAATGTATATTTAATTCGGAGAAGATCTGAGTCCCAAACTTATACAGCAGATATGCTGTATAAGTTTGAGACTTAACAATAATAGCTATTACTATAGTGGTTTATATTTTTTCTTGCACTATTATGGAAGATAGTGATCCTTTATAATAGTTCTCGATAGCTACCAATTACTCATCACCTACATTACTACACTCACTCACACTGCTATAACAAGGGCCATTAAAATCTTAATTCCCATGCTAATGTCAATAGACGATAGTGACCCTTGCCGTCAGGTGATTCATTTGCCCGTCTGCCTTTCAATTTAAAATAAAAAACATAGCAATGAAAGAAATTATTATACGAAAAAGATTGGAGCGCGCCTTATTAAATTAAAAGAGGTCAGTTAGTCTTGAAGTTTCTGTTTAATGTAGTATTGGAAAATTAAAAACTCTCTTTATTTTTTATCTTCGTTTATTTTTTATTCCGTTTCCAGGCTGGTTATAATATGGTATATAAAGATATAAGGTGGTAAAATTACAGAAAAGTTGTCGATGCGATACGGTAGTCCGTTTCGCATCTTTTCTGTAACTACAAACTATACAAATTAACTTACGCACACTAATGCGTAAGCGAACTCGTGACGCTCCCGAAGAGATGCACTCAACTCGGGTGAGTCCTCCCCTTACAACACTTGGTGGTAGGACGTTGTGCAAGTCCGTCAGGGTAGGTACAACCTACTCGTCATACATTCCTCCACAAAACAGCACTACATAGTATCATTGTGTTCAAGTTTGAAGGGTGAGTGAGCCAGTATAATTAAAGACACTAGGGACCTAACTCCCAAGGTTGCTGTTTGGCGATGTAAGGAAGGGTTAATATTTCTTACAGTAATAATTTTTATGCGCGGTGATGATCGTCGTGGCTCATTTTCCAGTCCTACCACATGAACTCATAAAAACGACGATTTACGTTGCACTGAAAATAACTCTTACGAAAATATATTTATTCATTTAATAATGCATATCAACAATGAATTCACAAAGCTACAAGCTACAAATCATCAATATATGTCGACTAATTGGTTGTGTGTGAACACACCACTATCACAATACATATGACTAAAGTAAATATTAAAAATATAAACAACAAAATTATGAAAATTATAAAAATACATAGAGAAAATTTGTTATTTTTATTTAGTAAATAAGGAACACCACACTTAAGTGTAAACAATTACTTTTGAATACATTGAACTTTCTAAACTCGTTTTCTCGCAAGTAATGAAATATATCCTCTAGAGTTATTATAAATATAAAGTTTTCATATAAAATGTCGTTATGAATTAATTTAATAGTATCGTTCTACATTTATAAAGAAACAAGGGGAATTTACCTTGAATTTCTGATTTTGATAACTTAAATCGTGATATCAAAATAGACTGCCTGTTAAATAAGGCAAGATACGACATGAAAAAAAAAAATTAAACTGCTTGATCAGCGGCACGATGCACTAAAGACTCACAAGCTAAGGTCCCATTTCTATAAAGATCACTAGGTTAGTGTAATTTAATTATAATTAAATTTTATCTAATATTACGATTAAATTTATTTTCAGTGTAAACAATAATAAATTTCATTCCTTATTTTTATAATGTAATAATAATAAATTCGATCAGCTTTTAACAAATAAATCGCTTTTCGTTTCATTCGCTCATTGAGCAATAGTTCACGGTAAATTGATTCGAACTGTAATTAATTTGAAACTTGAAAAGTCTTTTGAACAAAGCGACCAACAATCCAAGAATGAATGACGCCCCGAATTATTTAATTAGATGATTATTTCAAGGCCATGGATTTTAAAATTATATTAATTAACGTGACGTCATTGTGTATAAATACAAATTTTAAAAAAATATCTGTACGTGTCCCATTGCTCAACAAAGGCCTCGTCTGAGAACTTGAGGCTATCTCTATTGCTGGTTCAATACGTGAGACAGATTTTCTTCCGAAATATGCTAGTATCCTCGCGGTGTTTCCCTTTATTATAAAGAACCGAAAGAAAAAAAATAGTATTAAGAATTTTACCGTCTTTATGCACTTTCTTAAGGTATTTAAAATGACATTTTGCTTTCTTTTGAATCTATCAGCACTGAACTAAGGTAAGAAATATTGAACTAGAAAAAAAAGCGGAAGAATTTATGGTATAAGATTTTTAGTATTTCTTATTTATATAGAACAAGTCTTCGCCCACGGCTTCGCCCGCGTGTTAGTGGAGGAGTCAGGTCATTAAAATTGTATCAGTCATTTACTTTCACATTTATAATATTAGTGTAGTTATAATATAGATAAGAGTTATCGTAGGTATGTTAAATTCATTAGCCATACTCTAAAAAATATGCTGTGTCTCAATGAAAACAATAAAAACAGAATAACATAAAAAAAGGCGTCGAACGTAAAACCTACTACTTTTTTAAAGCCTCTTGTAAATAGCGATTATTCGAATTTATTTAAAAACTTTTAGTGTATGATAGATACATCGGCAAAATCTTTATTTGTTTGTTTTGAAAAAGTTTCAAAAATAACACATAAAACATCTAACATTTCACATGCATAATTTTATCGTTAACTTTGACGAATTTCTGATTAAAATATGTAATCGAATAAATTAATTTATAATATTGACGTGACAAGACTAAATTTAATGTTTATGTAAATATAAAAGAATTTGTTGTAACATTTCTACCCCATTAGAGTTACGTAGTTAGTATCACGAGTTTCATCAAAGAGCTCTTAATCATAGTGAAGACATGAAGTTAAGCAATAATATTACATAGTTTATATGATAATTTATATCGCGGTGAACGATGTTTTATGGGGCCTTAAGTGTTTTGGTATGTGGTCGGTTACAGCTTTAAACCACGACTTTGAAGATTATATCATATTTCATGGATGAAGATGCTATTCGTATACACATTAGGAAATAATTAATGATCTATGAAAATGTTATAATAAAGTTTTCTCAAAAATCATCAAATATGATCTAAATTGACTTACTCCAAAACTAGGTGGCAGGTCTTTGTGCAAGACAGTCAGGGTAGGAACCACTATCAGATTTTCTACTGCTAAATAGCAGGAATTATTCTCTCCAATTCCTGCTTCCCTCATAAATCTACGCGAGCTGGCTCTCGATGTCACCGCCTTTCTGTGACATCAATTCCATCGTGTACAAAGAAATTTGGCAACTCCTTTCTTTGTCGCACTACCAAAAAATGGAATTCCTTACCAGCTCACTTGTTCCCCTCCTCTTACAACCTGGGTTCCTTCAAACGAGGCGTGAAGAGGCATCTTGCGGGCCGGCAAGGCGAAGGCGGCTAGTGCAGAACATTCTTCCCGTCTGTACTGGCCGTCGTCGCGTTTGGACTCTACTACCACTTACCATCAGGTGGATAGCCGAGATGGCCCTGTGGTAAGAACGCGTGAATCTTAACCGATGATCGTGAGTTCAAACCCGGGCAAGCACCACTGAATTTTCATGTGCTTAATTTGTGTTTATAATTCATCTCGTGCTTTACGGTGAAGGAAAACATCGTGAGGAAACCTGCATGTGTCTAATTTCACTGAAATTCTGCCACATGTGAATTCTACCAACCCGCATTGGAGCAGCGTGGTGGAATAAGCTCCAAACCTTCTCCTCAAAAAGAGGAGAGGAGGCCTTTAGCCCAGCAGTGGGACATTCACAGGCTGTTACGGATTACGGAGTAGAGTCATTTTCCCTCTCGGCGAATATAAAAAAAAATGCTTAGTATGGTTTCGTTCTGGTTAGGTTCTGGAAGGGTGAGTAATCCACAATAAAAATAAGAACAAGGAGCAAAACATGTTAATATCAAAGGTTGGTGGCGCATTTCCAATGTAAGGAATGTTTTATATTCCTTACAGCGCCAATGTATATGGATGGTTGTGTCCACTTACCATCAGGGCTTATGTACCCGCCCGCCTACCTATAACTTAAAAAAACGTAGCTTAAAATAACTATTAGGCATAATTTCTTTTTGCTTCAAGAACTCGCATCCCAATTTCACTTTAGCTAATCACATTCAACCAACATTATACTCATAACATATACTTATTCATATGAACGGTTCGGTCTTTTGTCGTCCGCTTTTGTCCCTTTGCGGTTCATTCATCTGAAAATACCTCCTGCTTTTAGAATGGTACGAATGATATATTTTTGAAATGGGTATTTTATAATTCTCATTGTTTGAAGGCCGCTAATTACGATTTGGTTATGCTTGAAGGGATTTGCGGTATTGTTATAATGATTTTATTTAAGGAAATTATTTTGTTTTTATTTGACGTGTTTGAATTTTTGGGATGATTGTTTGGCGATATAAACGAGTTATTAGTTTGGTACTGGTACTACTGGTGGTAGAGCTTTTTTTACTGGTGGTAGAGCTTTGTGCAAGCTCGACTGGGTAGGTACCACCCACTCATCAGATATTCTACCGAAAAACAGCAGTACTTGGTATTGTTGTGTTCCGGTTTGAAGGTTGAGTGAGCCAGTGTAATTACAGGCACAAGGGACATAACATCGTAGTTCCCAAGGTTGGTGGCGCATTGGTGATGTAAGCGATGGTTAACATTTCTTACATGCCAATGTCTATGGGCGTTGGTGACCACTTACCATCAGGTGGCCCACATGCTCGTCCGCCTTCCTGTTCGATAATAATAATAATGTTTAGTTACCATTTAATTAATGTGTTTTTATATTTTTTATGATGTCAAATATTTTGACTCGATGATTCCGAACTGTTACAGGTTTTTGAAACATCATAAAGTGACTCAAAGGTTATGTGACCGCCATGAGTAAAATAAGCGAAATATCTTCTAATTCAAAATTTAAGCTTAATAATTAAAAAAGAATATATATTTATACATATATATTATACATATTATTAATATATTAATAGTATGTGTCTTGCAATCATATTCCTTTGGGATTGTCTGGAAAATATCTTTATACTATATTAATTAATACGACACATGCAGTTTTCCTTACGATATTTTCTTTCACTGTCAAGCACGAGATGAATTATAAACACAAATTAAGCAGATGAAAATTCAGAGGTTCTTGCTGATGCTGTAACATTTGAGAACACTATACGATAAATGATTTTTTTTTATTATTACTAACGACGACTTACCAAGTCGTCTTACAAACGATACAAAGAAAGTCCCAAGTATAAGCTAGTAAGTTTGTATAACATAAATTTAAAAATTAAATTATTATATATAAATTAAATTTTTAATAAGAGTTTGTAAGTCTTCCGGCCAGTAATGTCAAGTTAAACCCACAAATGAATGGCAAACTTTGGCTATCTGTGGCATGCACGTGCAATAATTAGGGTGGTCGTCCACTGTAACTGCGCAACTTGACTTTCATTCGTTAGGCTCGGGCACATTACGTCGTATTGGACTATTGCCAAACGAAGACGCAAAAGTTTGCTTGTATGGGTCAGTGCACACTGTAGTAACGAAAATAAATGCTCTTAAAATTACTTTCATATTTATTATCTATTTTGTATTTAAATTGAAACTCAATTTTAAGCTTTTTGCTCATCTTTATTAGTTTAAATGTTTTTCAATTAATTTATCACACCTAAACCCTTAAAATTATGTTTTAAAACCTATGCCGAACGAAGTAACAAATACAAGCTTGTAAATTTTAGTACTTATACATAACGACTCATTCGTTGCTGAGTGGGACATTCGTCATCAGAATTGCATGGGCGAAATTTATTTATTTTTTTTGGATTTCCAACAGTTGTATATAACACACATTCAAATAACTTTTTACATTAACTTAAAACTAACTATGCACAACCAATTACAGGAGAACACACCATTCACAAACACAATTACAAAATATACAAATCAAAAGTAGAATAAAATCAGAAAATAAAAATATTTAAATAAAGAACAAAAAACAAAAACAGAAACAAAAGGTAGTAAATAATTAATTTTTTAAATAAATTAACAGTTTATACTAAAAGAAACATCACATTTTTTCATCAACGATGAGAGCCCGTCATAACCAATGTCCAGTGTTACTGTGTTTTTTACGCAATAATTATATTCTCGCGATATTCGCGATATTGGAGCATTCTGTCCAAGTTTCGTTCGAGTGCGGTCAATTTTAAAGAACGGACATGGGTTGCGAGGTCTTCTAGGAGCATTAATATTAAATCTACTCAAAAGTCTACCGTCATCGATTTTTTCATTAAATACTTTATAAAGCAATTTCATGTCTAGTAGAGATCTTCGAATCTCCAGTGGCTTCATTTGAAAAAAAATCTAATTTGTTTTAGTAGGACTCTCGCTGATTTAAAACTTTAAAACGAAATATCAAATGTTTAACGAGTCTCTTTTGAACACGTTCTATTCTCTCAATATGGATCTTGTATGATCTTATATATGGGATACGGGTAAAAACGAATTCTGAATCATTCCACCAATTTATTATTCACTTAAGCACATTTATGTATAGCAACAAGCTGTAGGGCAGTTTCTAGACGTGCTTTTTGTAAAGCGGCACTGAATTGTAGTGCCGCCGTTCCTGTGACCCATCTGAGCTCCGTCGAATCATTACCTAACAATGACGCTTGCGGCACGTTGTCAGAACAACTCCTTATTTAAGATGTACATTATATAAAATATAAATGTATACCTATACACTATTATTATGTATTTTAAGGTAAAACCATTGTTAAGAATGTCTTCCGACGGGGCGTGGCCTAGCGGCGCGACTTGATCACGTGATGATCATCATAGTGGGGACTGGCCCTGCCGAGCTCACCGGCCAGGCTGGCTTTAAAACACTTCTGCTTGGACTCTCGGTTGTGGCTGATATCTCATAAATAATATTTCAGTTGCTCAGTTTTGATTCCTTTGTTCTGTTTGTGTTTGTAAATTGTACGTGTCGATATACTTTATTGTTGTATAGTTATTTTGATTTATCTCCTATAAAAAACCTATTTCTACCTTGATTTCTAATACTATAATATTTATAGAATTATTTAGAAGCATCTATTCAGATGGACCTGCACAATGCCCTTCTACCAAATAATCGAACTGAACTAAAAAAAATCAAAAAATCGAAACAAAAATGAAGCATATATATAGTTCAATAATTATGATAATAATTAAAATGTAATAAGAAAATACTAAGGTAATATATGCAATAGGTACTTGAAATATATAAAAATATATTTGCATCAGGAAGCAGTGTACACGTAGCACAATGACAAAAGTAATTAGACAAAACTTATACAATTATTAGCAGGCCGCGGTCTTTACTATACAGTTTATGGTTACGAATACATTGAGAAACTTCGCTCTTGTCCTCCATTTGACGTCTTAAATAATAACATTAACATTTGAATTATTTACATATAATTTATGGGACTGGGGCTCAGTGAAACACGTGAATGTTAATCGGTGATTAGGAGTTTAATCCGGGTTTCATGTACTTCAATTTGGTTTGTAATTTGATAATAGATTTTTGATCATGACGGCAACAAAAACATCAAAAGGACACTAGCATTGTTTTGGATTAAAATTGATACGCATTATCAGCCAACCCGCATCCGAGCTGTAGTGAAAAAAGCTCCTAAACTTTAAGTACTAAGTCTGCTACTTTACTTGACGTATAATGATGGTAATGATGTATGTATATGTATATATATATATATATATATATATATATATATATATATATATATATATATATATATTAAATAAATAAAGTTTTGTGTCTTATGCTGTTATTATTTTTAAGAAAGAAAGAAAGTCGAGATGGCCTAGTGGTAATAACGCGTGAATCTTAACCGATGATTGACTGAATTTTCATGTGTTTAATTTGTGTTTATGTAAGTTTGAAGAAACCTGCATGTATCTAATTTTATTGAAATTTTGCCACATGTGTATTCTACCAAGCCGCATTGGAGAAGCGTGGTGGAATAAGCTCCAAACCTTCTCCTCTAAAGGAAACGAAGGCCTTTTAAGCCTGGTAATGTCCCATTGCCCAGCAATGGCATTAACATGCTGTTACTGTACTGTTCTGTATTATTATCAAATAACTATGGTATGTATGTTTGTGGGATTCCGCATTGGAGAAGCGTGGTGGAATAAGCTCCAAACCTTCTCCTCTAAAGGAAACGGAGGCCTTTTAAGCCTGTTAATGTCCCATTGCCCAGCAATGACATTAACATGCTGTTACTGTACTGTTCTGTATTATTATCAAATAACTATTTTATGTATGTTTGTGGGATTTCTCCATTACATGGGAACAATATGTTTGTATTTTTAACACTATTTGCTTTAAGATATGAAAGGAAATTGTTTAAGTTAATATTATTCATAGTGTGAATAAAGTAATATATTTGATATATAAGATATATTATTGAAACAAATATCATGTTAATTAAAATATGTATGATCCGTAATCTTTAAAATTTACTGCAAATGAAATAAACATATTACTTATATGTAATTTCGTATATCATTAAAATCACTGACATTATTTCAAATTTCAATAGACAACGGTAAAAACATCCGTGTTCGTTTTATAAATAAAATCCAAAGTTTTCAAACAAGAGCTATAAAAAAGAACGCAAATCCACCATTTTAGATATCAACCAGGTCACCTAAGAAAATGCGCTGAGAACTTCATTGTCTATAAAACTAGAAGTAAAACCAATCAGAATTACGTCACAACAGCGCTCGCTGGGACAAGAGGCAATGAACGACGTTTAGTAAGAAAAATAAACGTAAAACTTTGCACGTCGAAAACTAGCGCCCGGTGCCAACTACACTCGATAAGTTAACGATGCCATTTTTTTCGTTGTAGATGTTATTGGATTGAAATTATTTTTCCAATTTTTATTAGCATTTGAGATGAAAATTGAGTCGAGATGTTCTTGTGAATTGAACACGGGGATCTTAAAGGAATATCGTAATATCATACGCTTAATTTGAGGTTATAATTTATCTCATGATCAGAAGGAAAACATCCTGACAACTCACGCAGCATTTGTCAAATATATTTCTAGAATATATATATTCACAAGTCACAGAGGAGAAGCGTAGTATTTATATATATAATACACTCGTCCCTTATCCATAACTGTATTCTCATGCAGTAATATGATCAAAAAAGGGACATTGACAAAAAAAGTCGATATATACATGAATGACTAGACAAGCCAATAATATATGCCTTATTACTAATAGGACTAAGTAATACAAAAAATATATCCAATATTAAGGCGTTCAGGTAAATAATAAACTATAAAATATGCTAAAACATTTCCTAATTAAGAACACTAAAAGACCACATTTTAAAGTTTTTCTCCTCTAAACTAAATATTGTAATATCTAACAAAGAGCTCTAACCATACACAACTTTCACATTACTTCATTGTTTTTACAAAATGAATACATAACACATGCCTATATACATAAATATTTTATAAGTACATAATTATAAATTAATAACTTATAATGCTTTCAAATTTTAACAATAATTATAAAATTAACCATAACTGCACCTCCATATATTTTGTACAAACATTAATTTTATTACTTATTAAATAAAACACACGATAAAATAACGTGTAATATAAATAAATACTATTTACAAATATTTTGTTATCTTTAATTCTCATTTCCTCTGTAAGTGTTGCAAATGCTCACCTCAGGGGGCGAAGACATCAAGGAGGTGAGAGTGTCGTCCTACACTCTCATTTCCATAATCTCCTCGCTAGTGCGTCCGGCAGCACGAAGCCGTCCCGGCTAGACCATAACGGTCTCACAGAAGCCTCCTTCTGTCAGCCCTCCTTCTGATGTCAAGTCCGATCTCGTGGATCAGTATCTGCCTCTCCACGTTCCAGTTAGGGCACACCTCCAGTATATGACGGGCGGTGTCCCGATCCGAACCACAATGGTGTATCATCGTCTAACTGTATGAATATATTAAAATAAGTCAATTCTGTCCCGTATAGGAAGTGAAAAGATGATTAAATATTTAGTAATCAAATTAAAAATTCTTCGAGCACATAGGGGCGAAGTATCGAAATTGTTTTTGAACTTAATTAATTTTAACTTTTCTTTTATGTTCGAATTTCAAAACTTGTTACAAGTTGCCAATAATAATAATAGGTGGTTTTGACTCAAAAGAGAATTCTATTCATGTACTGTACAGGCTAAAAGAGAGTTTTCAAGACTTTATAAAGGACGTAGTGACGTTTTGTAGTATGTCCTAATTATATTTCAGGTATTAATGCAAAGAATCGATGACACGGTTAGAATAAGAAGAATAAATATTATAGCATTAAATGTATAAATAAATGATTTTAAGATCAAACTCTCAAACAGTGGCCATTCTGATCGGAGTCAAAAGAACTGTGCAGGAGGTATTACAGGATCACACAAATGTTACTCGAATTAATGAAGAACAAAATGTCACTGTAGCCGAGATGGTTGAGTGATTAGAACGCGTTAATCTTAACCGATGATCGTGGGCTTAAATCCGGGCTAACACCACTGAATTTTCATGTTTAATTTGTGTTTATAATTCATCTCGTGCTCGGGGAGGTGACATCTTAGTGTCCAAAATTGGTGGCGCATTGGTTATGGAAGGAATGATTAATATTTCTTATAGTGCCAATGTCTAAGGGCGGTGGTGACCACTTGCCCACGCCTGCGGCTACTTCTGCGCATAAGGGAAGGAGGAAGGTTTTACCTTACAGGCTAACCTATAAATCGAGGTATAAGCTATTTCAATTCCAAAATTTCTTTTAAGCCCGTTCGGAAGTTTTTGCGTGAAAAGATTTCAAAAATCCATCCATCCTTACAAACTTTCGCGTGTTACGTACAGGTCTGTCTCTTTCGAATTATTTATTCGAAAGAGTTGTGGATCCAAACAAAACCCAATATAGCTCAGTGGTTATCTGATGATTGTGGGATCAAGTGTTGGCGATCGTCACTTAATTTTCATATGCTTAATTGGTACTTATAATAAAACTCATGCGGAAATCTCATCGGAAATCTGCTTGTATTTTATAAAAATCTGCCACATGTCTACCACCCACCAACTTAGTGAGTGAGCTTGGTGGACTAAGCTCCAAGTTTTCTCGAGCTTTAGCCGCGCAATAGTATTATTTAGTATATATTTACAGGCTTTAATTGAAATATTTTAAACATTTTTAGTTATAATAAAAAATACTGAAAGATTTGTTTCCTTATATATTTATCTTTTATTTATTGTATGTGTATACTAAGTAATAACTTAAGCGATAAATTCCATTTGTTACCACAACTAGTATGAAAATATAATATTTCTGCATTTTCATTGCGAGTAATCTAAAAATTGATTTCGGCTTGAGTCAGCTCCGTATAATAATTCAAGATTATCCTTTGCAGTTTTGGTTTAGTTTATTTATTTTAGTGCTGAAATTCCGTTTTATTTTTACTTCCAGATATATTTTATTTTTTGAATACCATTATATTTATGTCTTTAGACATTAAAGTCTTTTTCAATTAAAGTTTTTAGACATTCACATCTATTGATAAATGCCTGAGTGACTTTTAATTAAATTTTGGTTACATATTGTAGTTAAAATTAGTGTTATTTAAATTACTCAAAGAAACACTTAATGGCTAGTAATACGAGTTTGAAAATTGTATAATATATATGTAAAAACTGTATTAACAATAATTTTAAACATTATAAAGAGCAAAGATGGCCCAGTGATTAGAAGATGTGCATTTTAACAGAACATTGCTTGTTCATAAACGGAAGAAAACCATTAAATTTTCATATGCTTAATTTATTTTTATAATTTGTACCATATACGACTTTGAAAAATAAATGTAAGTACACTTCAAGTATCGGGTGGAAATCTACCACAAGTGTGTGTATCTTCCATCAACAAGTATTGCAACAACGTTGAATAAGCTCTAAGTCTTCGCCACCAAAATCTCCTCCCTTCACGGGAAGCTCTGCAGCGAGACATTCACAAGCTATTTCTATATTTTTTATACATATGCCTTACATGAATAATGTTTTCATGTTCACGCTCCACGGCTTCGGAAGGTTCTGTAAGGAAAATTATTTAAAGTTTTGCTCAACGCTGTAACATATGTCTTAGAAATTTTAACGGAATGTGTAAGTTTGAACTTCTCACTAGGCTTATTCCATAACCAAGTTAAAGTAGAGGCATATTTTTGAATACTTAAGGAGTAAGTTTTTTAATATTATAATTACATACAATATCAGTATAGGTTCCTCTACTCAATACTCACCAATAATAAATTGTTATATTATTGTACAGTTTAACGGTTATAATTTTAAAAAACATAATTGGTAGTATTTTCGTTCAAATTAAAGAAGATTGACAAAATGTAAAGTAATCCGAATTTCACGTTCAAAGTCACCTCTTTCCCTCCAAAAAAATTAAAGATTATTACGTTTTTAATAACTCATATCGAGTTCAACATAGAAAGAAACTAGAGGAATCATGAATATATTTTGAATTAAATTCTGACACGTATACATACGATGAAGAGGGATGCTATTGAAATTTAAGCTTCGTCCCTTGTCCATGTTTGGGTTACTTACGACTGATATGTTATACAGAATCTACCAAAAGAAAAAAGCTTTTGAACAGATCTACTTCATTTAAATTTAATGTGATCAAACCGTACCACGTTTAGCAATATATTTCAAGATTTATCTCGCAAACTCGCAATTTCCAGACTCCAGACTGCTACTGAAAATGTTTCAACAAAAAACCGGATAGTTTATAATGTACTAACTCGGGGCTTGAACACAAAATCTAAGAATCAACAGGCTTATTAGTAGTGATGATACCGCATAGAAATATTGAACGATATAAATCATAAAAATAACTCGTAAAAAATTTAAATAATGACCTATATCGGGCCGATGACGGAGGTCGGTCCCTGAGGGCAGAGTATCGTAGTATGGTAGTTTCCATTAAAAGTTGTATTAATACTCGACTTTTGTACTTCGCTATCAAACCTCAAGGGTCGTAGGCTTGACGAAGGTTGTTTTATTTTCACATCTGATTGCTCTACAGAAATGTTATTGACAATTATTGCTTTTTTATTATTTAAATTAAATATGTATGTTGTGAGTGTATTTCATCATATCAGCCGAAAGACGTCCACTGCTGGACAAAGGCCTCCCCCAAGGATTTCTACGTTGGCCGATCTTGCGCTGCCCGCATCCAACGGCTTCCCGCGACTCGTTCTAAGTCATCGGTCCACCTTGTAGGGGGCCTGCCCACGCTGCGTCTTCCGGTTCGTGGTCGCCACCAGTGGCCGGTTCTGCGAGCAATGTGCCCCGCCCACTGCCACTTCAATTTAGCAATTCTTCGGGCTATGTCGGTTACTTTGGTTCGCCTGTGGATTTCATCATTTCTGATTCGATCTCGCAGAGAAACTCCGAGCATAGCCCTCTCCATTGCCCTTTGAGTGACCTTGAGCCTTCTTATGAGGCCCATTGTGAGTGTATTTGTTTAACATTATTATATATTATAAGTTTACGAGTCTAAAGAGAAAACTATAGATATTATTTATATGATACTAGGTTATGTGCACGTTTAACCGCCTCGTTGGTCTAGTGGCTTGATGTAAGGCCGCAGACCCAGAGGTCATGGGTTAATTTCCTAGGTCGGGCCAATAAAAAGTTATTTGGTTTTTCTGTCAGCAAATTCTCAATAGCGTCCCGGAGTCTGTAAATTGAAAGTGTGTATGTACACTCCCGTGCCTCGGAAAGCAAATAAAGCCGCTAAAGCTGTCCGGTTGTGTCGGATTGCCGTCCTATCGGATTATGAGAGTGAGGGAAGAGAGAGTGCACCAGTGTTTGCTCACACACTTGTGCACTATAATATCTCGTGCGCAGTTGGCTAATATCTCTTGAGGTTGGCCGCCGTAAGCGAAATCGGTCTGGAGGACATTATTATTATTATTATTATGCATACGTACAAAATAACAAGAGTGGACTAAAAATGGACCGAGGATCAGGCTTATATTTGAATAAGTATTATATACGTCATACATGAAATAAATAACATACGTCGCTAAAGCTTTAAGTATCAATTAAAAGTTAAAGTGGATCAAAACCCATGAGTCTGCAGATTCTGTTTATTGTAAAGGTGAGCATAACCACTTATCATAAAATAGAACGTCAGAACGTCTAAACCTTTTCAAAATATATAAGTTACCAATAAACCAATTTACCTAAGTCTATAAGTGCATGTGAAGTTGAGTTTACTAACATTGCTGAATACTTAGTAGATAATATTTTCATTAAACGAAAATATACCTTTTATATTCCAGTTAAAGACGTTTCATCTAATAGATCGTAAATGTTATCTATTAAGTCTAGACTTGTACCCTTTGTTGCATTTAAGATGCTAAAAATATTATGAAGTAAATTTTATTATTTGGATTATAACTTCTGGAAATATCTCGGTAAAATAAATCGTCTATTTTTATACAAACAACCACTGCTGATTGCATACTAAAAGTTTTATCTTGGTTGTTTATATATAGTCTTAATTAAATGGAGATGACGGCCCAGTGGCTAGATTGCGTAAATTTTAGCCGATGACTACGGGTTCAAACCCGCTTTACCAACCTTTGAATTCTAATGTATCCAATGTGTTTTTACAATTTTATTGATCTCGTGCTCGGCTGTGTAAGAAAATATCTGTGAAAATCAACATGTTTTACATGAAAACCACAAGAGTCTTCATCAAACCGCATTTGAGCAGAGTGGTGGAATAGACTCCAAATATTATCTTCTTAAAGGCGGTTTTAGCCCAGCTATAATAGAAAAAGGATAATTTTTTTTTACTATTAATCGGCGAGCGTTTGACCGTTGACTTGCCTGATATTAAGCATCGACACGGTCGAAGATGTAGCACGCTTGCCTATAAGAAACCTGTTTACTCTGGATTTTAAGACACCAACATTGTACCTATCAGTAAATACGGATTAAATAAAATAAAACTAACTGAAGAGACAACCGTATTAACTAAATATTTTAAAACTACTCTCACATGAACTTTGGAAAAATTTTAACGATAGGTTTAATTGTCGGCTATGAAAAAAAATATATATATATATATATATATATATATATATATATATATATATACACTTATCCGGTAGTGTATACAATCAATTTGACCATTTTAATTTGATTGGGCTACAATTTCTACCATCGGCTCACACGTGTCCAGTGGCCACCTATGGTATTATGTTCACTAGAGGGTCTTAACCTTAAATATGCTATGTTTACAATGGTAATGAATAAACATGACGTCACACTTCATCCTTGATAACGTTAATGACAAATATAGGTGGCAAACTAGGTCTCTACCTAAAAAATACCTGTAAAATATGTAACATATTCAAATTTAACTCAATTGTAATTTAAAATTAACGCAAGTAAAACCGCTGTCACAGCTAGTACATATATATATATATATATATAAAGATCTGTACATAACAGCCTGCATAATTACAGTCGATCGCGTTGTTATCTCACTCGACGCGTGATCGCAAATTTTCAGATTAAATTAATACTCAGTTGTTAAGTAGATTATTTATTTATATTATTTTATTATCCATAAAAGTTGGAATGGAACTTATATTTAATAAAAAATATATCAAATACGAGTATATCGTAGCATTTTGTTTTATTAAGTCCTTAATTATTAAAAAAACGACTTTATTATTGCGGGTTTTATTATTATTTTAAGAACTTGATTGATTTGTGTTCAATATTCAATTTGTTGCAAATACAATTTCAAATTGAAATTGAATAGAATATGTTTCACATCAAAATTCATTGATAATCGACTCACATTATTATTCAATATTATATATACAGATGATAAAAAAGCGTGGCGTGAAAACCTATACTAGATTTCCAGGCAGGATATATATGTAATTATTATGTTTTCTTAATTGTACATTAACATTATTTAATTAGCGGAAAAAAGTAACTGTTTTTTTCATGGTCTTATCGATAGCATCTACAATCCAAGCCGGTGTTAGCTTTACATAATTGAATACTGTAACATTTACGATCTAAAAGTTCTAATCGAAGCCTAATTAATGTTTTTACATTGTCGCGTTACTCTTCTTCTCGGTCGTTTACTTCATTGCTGAAGGTCGTGTCCACTCTGATCTAGGGTCTGGGTCACGATCTCTGTGAATTTTCTCTAGTCCTTCCTGTCCTCAGCTTTCCTCAGGGCTGTGGTCACTTGGAGACCAGTGAGGTTGGTAACTTGGTCCGACCATCGTGTGGGGCAGCGGCCACTTGGTCGTTTCCCCTCTACTTTGTGTTACTTTAGGCGTTGGTTACTATCATCAAGCATTTGCTGTATATTAACTACCTTATTAAAATAAATAATCAATTAAATGACTTATTCGCTACACTAAGCTCAAAATAAATCAAGAATATACCACGTGAGATAAAACCATACCAGCATTAATTAAAAAACATGATAAACACGGGCTTGTATCGAAATTTAAAATATTTATGTACAAGGATGAAATTTCAATATGAAATTCAACATCAGCTACCGAGAGATTATTGGTATATGGTTATTATAATTACATATAAATTACATGAGCTATTATAGCTATCGGCGATCAATTGCAGTGATTCGTGGCGAATAATATGATACAATTCAACCCGACCCGCGTGCTTGCGGTTCGATCCCATGATTTCAGTTAATTACAAGTTGCGATGGCCTATACGAATTCAGAAATGATATTTGTAATTTTAGTCACCCCTTTTTTGATTAAAGTAAACACATGAATGTATACTATGATCCAACGGCTGAAGGGCTAAAGATAAACAAACCTTACATTTACATATTCCATGCGATTTGCTAATAACTCTGCTATAATTATACTCTACAAACATTTCTTAATTTTGTCTTTATTTATAATAAAACACTATTACACTAAGCTACTTATATCCATTTATTTTTTTCGATGGAAAAACTACTTTACGCTTTTCCCCACGTGTATTGAGGGGGGTATGTGGGACTTGCCGACACTGATCATGCGCCGGAATACCCACTAAAAAACCAGCGATACCCACTCCGTCTCTTTGGAGGCACGGGCTCGCTTGCGCATATTACCGTAATAAATATATCATCTTTAATTTCACTTCAAAATATCCGATAACAACTTCAACAAGAATCAAATTGTCATCATATCTTGAATCAATAATGAATACCATAGATTGTTTTAGGACCAATTACATCAAATCATAAGGTCACAGTTGTTTTATTTTATATTTACTCCACCTGCCATCGGACTGGACTATAAACAGTTATGCTTCGAAGATACGAAATGAAAGTATCGATCCGTCGTATTATTTTGTATTTTTTTACAATAGATAGGTAAATGGGCCACCTTGGTCACCACCGCCAATAAATATTGTAATGTAAGAAATATTAACCATCGCTTACATCACCACAATGCGCCACTAACCTTAGGAACTAAGACTTTTTTTTTCCTTTATGCTTATAGTTGTCTCACTCACCCTTCAAACCAGAACGCAACAATACTCATAATTGCTGTTTTGTCGTATATTTTGTATAAATCTGCAAATCCTGGGGTCTTGAAACTATCTTTAATTTTCTTGCCAATGGCTGGCACTCGTAAATTTTAACCGCCCTTTAGTCCGTAGATATGCGATACAACAGAAAGAAAAATCAATATTTGTGATGAAATTTTGTTGTGAATATAAAATATTCCAGAATTATATTTCGCAAGTGCAGCCTTCAAAATGTTTGTCTTCACCGCCAAGATCGAGATGAATTATAAGATAATCGAATGCCTTTGAAAACACAGTATTTTGTAAAGAATCATGGGCCGGACGACGTGGACGTTTTGTAAATTGACGGCTCACCTTAAGAGCGGATCCGATAAGTAATTTTAAAGTATTTTTAATTAATTTATACTTATGTAACTGATATTTTAATACTTGAATTTGATTTTGAGAGATGGTAACGTACTCTATAATAATTTATCAACATATGCAAATAATTTCGAGCTCAAGCTTGGTAAATAAATACTAATTATATCAATTGATTTGTTGAACAATTTATATCAAAAACGTTTGCTTAATTAATACGTGTATAAAATATATCGCAGCTAATCGTGCACTAGAACTTACACAGCGCCGTTTAAAAACCCCCAACATATAACGCTGTAAATGGCATGCAATTTAGATGACAAAAACTCGCACACTTTATATACAACCCACGAATATAAACTTCAACAACTAACTTTACGATAAGTGAAATAAGGTTGAATATTGTGTGGAGCTTGTCGATTCCAGGCATTATGATAGGATCTAGGCAGTGAGTGATAGCTGACATTTAGAAGATGGGCATAGTTGCGGATATCTAAAGCACATTTCGTTCCATCCAGTTTTGCGAGGCCGATTGAGTTTTGTGTTGTTTTGGGATTTTGGGTTAAATAAACTTTCGAACGTTGATTGGATTTCAGTGGATTGACGTTGTTGAATTGTTAAGCTCGGGTGTAATTAATTCGCTCAGAATAATGGAACGCTAAACATGCTTAGTTAGTATTTGTCGCAACGCAACCGCTTTCAACAAACAATGTTGCTTACCTTACTACAATTACATAAGTATTTGTCTTATTCTTACAAATATCAAATAAGTGATGATAGAAAGAGAGGAGTCAGTGTTCTTCCGCCATACAATATTTATAAGTAAGACCAATAGATTGATAAATAATAATACTAAAATTGAATTGTATTTTTATGTTATTTAATTAGTACAAAAGAGTGTTGTAAAATCCCAATTAAATACTGCTCGTAAGAGCCTACTTGCAAAAAGTATATAACATAGATTTGATTTTAAAGACAATTTATATACTACAGGTGCACAATTGGAGACAACGCTTACGCAAACATAGTGTAGGATACTTTTTTTTCAGAACAGTACCCAGAAACCTTTCAGATAGGTACCCAGCTCCCACGGGGAGGGGGAACTGGGATATGTGGGATTCTTACCCACTAAAACCACTGCGATGGCCGTCCTCGGTACGGATCGGAGATGCTGCGGGATCGTGTTGATATAACGCATCCGCGGCCTCTCCCGTGCTTTGCTTCGCTCGTGGCTCGGCGGAGCTCTCCTCCGGGCAGTGTAGGATACCTGTGGCAAGTTGACCGATGATTTGAAAAAGGTGGCATGGATGACGACGGGATGGATACCGTCTACCCAAGATCGGGATGGTTGGAGTTCTATGCCTTTTGTCCAGAAATGTACGGCAATAAGATTTTTTCAATTTTTCAAGATTCAAGATTTTTGTACGAATAAATTGATATTAGTCGAATAGGTACTATAATTACTTCGTTAAGTATTTAAAACGTTCTCATCCTGTATTCTATTAATAGATAGATGTATTTCCAATGCCACAAAATTTCACATTCGACACGAATAAAAGTTGGTATCCGGTCGCTTTGTCGAATAATTCGTTTACATTTTAATTGATGTTAACGAACCGTGCCACTAATAACAGCCTACCGTTTTTATACACGAACTAGTTTAGCCACGCTACCGCACTTGAATATACAATTCGCCATAGCATTTATAAAAACTGAACATTATGTTTATTCATAATATGAAGGTGGACTGACAAATGAGCAGAGTAAGATATATTAACCGTTCCATATATCACCAACCATGAGAACTAAGAACCTTTGTTCCTTGTGCCTTCAATAACACTGGCTCACTCACCCTTAAAACCTAAAATTAATAATATTACGTATTGCTGCTTGGTGGTAGGATACGAATGATATTATATGTATGTGTGATTTTTCTATATAAATATTGTTACTTTGCAAGATTGTTATTATTCACGGAGTACTTTTATATTTAGAATAAAAAATGTAACATGCGTGTACCTCAGTACAAATATAATGAAACCGTTTTTCCTCACAAACATTTCACTAAAACGTTGCAATTAAATAAGACTATGTAATTTTGCTTTCATCGTAAAAAAATAACACAAATAAAACCAAATCTGCTTTTAAATAGGGTACATACAAAATAAATATTAATTGTAATACAATATTTATAACATTCGTCTTCCTGTTGTGTACTTATGTGTGACTACTTCTCAAATAATATTGTAACATTCGGCTCAACTCGAATATACACGAAAACAACATGGTGAAATACATACGATGCCAAAAACTATATTTCAAAAAGCGAAAGACAAATGATATATTAGATTCCGATTTTTAAGCTTTGTTACGATAAAACATTTTGTACGTATAAGCAGAATGTAAAACATTTTGTTATTAGTGAACTTTTTTATATTTCATCTTGCAACAATAGCGATGCGCCGAACAGCCGGCAAATAAACAAGCCATTGTGTTCCCTCTCGATGATTTTTATTCATTTTAAAATGGCCGACCGTTGTTGTCTTTTGTTTATACACCTTTACGAGAGATCTGATTTTTCATTGTGGAACAAATTGTGCACCAGCGTTTTACATATTTTTGCATATAATCGTTTATATGTATATACTTTCATGAGCTTTGCTTATGCATATTTAAACAGACGATGTTAGTAAAATGTTTTAGTATTAATGTTACAGACATGATACAGTTTTTACATGCCCAGAATATTTAAAGAAAATACAGTTTTGCACGTAATTAGATTGTCAAAGAACTAATAAATATAATTTCAGCATATTAAAAAATGTTAAGGATTACTTCATATTCGATACATATTTTATTACAGATGAAATAAAATGAAGTATACTTGAATAGATTAATGGCAGGTCATGGCCCACCTGCGGTATTAGCGGTAGCAAAGTCGGAAGAAATACGGAGCATCAGATGTCCAGCGGTAATATGGGTTGACGATATTGTCTGAGTCACGGTTTGAATCTGGACTAGATTGGCACAGGATCGAGGTGGATGGCTTGCGAAAAATCGGGGCTAAACCCAACAGTGTAACATAAAAAGCATTGATACTAGATTTGTTTTGTAACTAACACCAAAAGTGTCTTAAAATCTTCACCTCCATTGACGGGCCGGTTAGCGTGGTTGCTAGATACTTGCCTTTAACGCCGAAGGTTGTGGGTTCGATTCCCACCCAGGACAGACATTTGTGTGCATGAACACGTCTGTTTGTCCTGAGTCAGGGTGTAATTATCTATGTAAGTATGTATTTACAAAAGAAAAGTAGTAGTATATATAGTATATCAATTGTCTGGTTTCAATAACACAAGCTCTGCTTAGTTTGGGATCAAATGGCCGTGTGTGATTAATGTCCCAGGATATTATTATTATTATTGGTTAGCACTTCTAAATTCAGTTGCAAGGTTTCACCTACATATACTACCAGAGAAAAATAAATATAAGCTTTCAAAAATTGTATTAACAGAAAAATGTAACAGAAAAATATTTCCATTGTAGCCCAACGATAAAGAATTATGCAAAATATTTCAAAAACAATTACTAGTGTCGCCTCCACTTGACTTATTTATTAAGCTAGCGTTTATTTAAAGGTCGTGTCGAAATGAAAAGAGGAGCTTGATTTTATCGCTGCTTCAACTAATCCACTGTAATTGATTGTACGGTGTCGAGAAAAAACGGCTTAGAACAGTGAGAAATAGTTCCGCTATAAAAATGATTTTTTAAAATACCTCGCATTCGATAAACCGGGGTTTTTTGTTTTTATATACAAGCGCTTGTTAGAAGATTTAGTCCTTTATTTAAATAATTTATTTTCGCTATTTTTTTAAAACTATTTCCTGGTATTTTTACAATTATGAATGACGTGTCTGTCGTAGCAAAATTTCAATACGTGAACTTAAATAGGTAGATTTTTTTTCACGCAAGAAAAATCGTCTGAAGATGCCTGGGGTGCTGCGGAACCAAAAGTTGGATTATTATAGTCAAAGGAATATTTATATTATAAAGATATAATTATATTATATAGATAGTTTGTGTAAATGTTGCTAATATTCTACTCGAAAACGTTAATGACGTTTTCTAATCGAATGTATGTATGTATTATAGAATTAGTCCTCTCAAACATCTCGTAAGAAAAGTTCATTTACTTTACCTTACTAGTAAGAGCTACCATTTAAGAAAACTCCGTGCGGCCGGGTGGTAGTGGTCGTCTAGTATTTATATAAAGAATATATATAAAATAAATTCAATTTATATACATGTGAAAAGGGTTATAATAAATAGCATTTTTATTTAAATACATATGAAATTATCTTTATCGTAGAACGAAAGAAGTATATTTTATTAAAACTTAGGATTCAATTCAATGCTCTCACTCACAACTCACGGGAGAATATAATAAGTTTGGTTTACAATAATTATTAATGGAATCGAAATATTATAATAATGATGTCTGCTCTGTATCGGCTACCACAATTTCTCAAGGGAGCTAAGACTGCGTAGGACATTTCATGTGCACAAATGTGTCACTCTCATAATCCGATAGAACAAACGACCACAAAGTATTCTGGCGCTGGAGACCAATTCTGCTAATTTACAACGTTCAACGTTCAGTTACAATACAAGTAAGGTATTATAATCCAACTTCGACTATTCCTCATAAAATCAAACTTTAGCTAAACGACGGCTACGATATACGAAATATCATAAAGTCAAAATAAAGCATAATAAACTCTTTCGTCAAAAATGAGTACTAAATTAAAGATTAAAATTATTAATTTATTTACAATTTTTAATTTACATTATAATTATAGGTGACTGGGCTTTATGCAAGCTCGTCTGGGTACCACCAGAACTAGGTACCACCCACTTATCAGATATTCTACCGAAAAACAAGCAGTACTTGGTTTTGCTGTGTTCCAGCTTGAAGGGTGAGTGAACCAGTGTAACTACAGGCACAAGGGACATAACATCTTAGTTCCCAAGGTTGGTGGTGCATTGGCGATGTAAGCGATGGTTAACATTTCTTACAGTGCCAATGTCTAAGGGCGTTGGCCACTTGCCATCGGGTAGCCCATTTGCTCGTCTACCCACCTATACTTAAAAAAAAACTTGCCCTTTAAGTTTTTTGAATTTTTCAATTGAATAATTTTAAGCGTTTTGTGAGATCCTGTTTTAAGAGTATATCCTTCAAAATAATTTTAGACCCTGTGTAGTAACATTCGTAACTTTCATCCGGTTATACCTTGCACACATAGTAAGTGCGTCACAAATTCTATATATATTTTTTTTACGTATGTTACATGTCATTATTAAGTATATATAAAAAGATAACACGGCTCCCACTGGGCCATTACGACTCAAAATTAATTTAAATATTTAAAAAAAAAAGTGGTCATGGTTATGTAATCAAAAGGGAAAGAGTATCAGATTGTTAATATTCCAGTTCTGGAATGAGACCTCCTCTCCTACTCATCCTCACAAGGCGAGGCAACGAAGAATAAAAATATTCTATTCTATTCTATCTGCCTTTATATATATGGGTAGGCTGACAGGTTAATGGACCATCTGATGGTAAGCGGTTACCACCGCTCATATACATTGGCGCCGTAAGAAACACTAATCATCCCTTACATCGCCAATGCGCCACCAACCTTGGAACACAACAATATTTAGTGTTGCTTGACTGTATAATTAGTGGGTGGTATCTCCTTAGATGGGCTTGAACAAAGCCCTACCACCAACCTTAATACATATTGTAACTCATAATGAAGAATGCGTTTTGCACGTTCAATCAATGATGTTACATAATATAAATTGAATGTTTGCTCAACTTAAAACTTAATTTAAAATGGAATGGAAATGAAATAAAAATGTAATGTTTGTTATCTCTACAGAACACCTGACATAACAGGATCGATTGAAATAAATTGAAGCTGTAGCAGTCGAACATGTTTCGAGGTTAATCAGCACATCAATTAGGGATTATGCGATATTCACTAATAAAATAAACATAATTTTAACAACTCGCGATGCAGCTAAGCAGATAATGTATTATTAAATTTGATAATTAAAATGTAGTGTTCTACACATATGTTTAGCTAGTACGGCTTTCTAAAGGCCCGGTGGACATCACTCATTATTTGTATTCGTCAAACATCATTGTACGTATTTTGATGATGCGTTGTTATTTAAATGGTGAGCTAGACTATTTATAGACAAAACATTAATGTCAAAGCATAGATCTCATTAGCACTTTTAAAACGTCACAATACTGCAGTAAATTGAATGTAAAGCTCCAACCAGTTCAATTGGAAGCAGCAAAATCTCAGCAGTTACTATTTTTCTCAAATGAAATAGAATCAACTATTAACAGTTAAATTTATACATCTTGCATGGAAATCAACGATTTTTTGTGGTTTTATCAAAAAATAAGCCATCACTAAATATTTTTAACTGCGTTTGTTTTGTTTGGAAAACTGCGAAACCGCAATACCGAATAATATAATGGAATTATTAAATATTAATTACTGACACGTTCGTTGCCAAATGCCAGACATGCCAAGCGATATAACACTTAATTGACCGTGATCATACTGGCCGATATGCGGCCTATTGTGGTATGGAATGTAAGGGCGATTATAAACTGTGAAACTTATGATACTCATTTCTAGTTATGATATTATTTTATTATACCAGTGTCAGAAAAAAGTATATGTTCTTTGAACCATCATATAAAATTATAAAAATTTCTTTCGCAAAAAATATTAAGTTCATTATAAAATTAAATAATTCTACAAAAGATCTAACAAAACAACAATATAAAAAACTATTTTACAATTATTTGACCGCAAAAATTATAAAAAACATATATAACAATATCTGACAACGAACTGTGTACCAATTAGGTGTACCATTCAGCTACAAGTATGATTCAAAAACTCAAGTATGATTTTCAATAGTTTGTGGCTATGACAGGTTGTGGTATTAGTAACACCAATATACATATGTGTTGGATATAAGACTGCAAGAAACCATACTGTATTCGATAGTTATACCTGGAATCCATATATTATTGTGAATATACAATATTTTGTAAGTATTCAGTGTGCCATCACACGAACTTTTGTGTTATCTCACAGCCCCCAGTAAACGACGAGCTGATTTTAAATTGACATGCCTTTTTATCTTTGTTTGCATACATATAATTGTAAATAATAAAATGCATAGTTTCGCTCTCACCGAAAGATTGCTGCAGTTGGAAAATTTGTACAGTTATACTCTTATTTCCTCACTTCTATAAGAGACAATGCGATTTGATCATAAAAACTTCAGATGCCGGTGACTAACGAGTTTACGTGGTTAAAGTTTTTTTTTATATTTTTCTTTATTATGAAACAATAAAACTAAAAGTATATAAAAATAAAAATTGCTAGTATACAAATCATGATCGCGTGGAATGGTGGCAAGAATGCTGAAAATATTCCGCTTTGAATCGCAATTCCGAGCCTCTGAACAAAAAATAACCCAGCCTTATGTTACCGGTAGATGTCTCTACTGGTAACATGACGACGAGGTTTTTTATTTTTAATAAAAGTTTTGGCTCCTCCTTTGTGTCATTATTTAATAGAATCTTCCTCTCCTCTTAATCTGAAAGTTTGTAATAATAATGTTCCGCCATTGTGTCTGCTCCAATGCCAGTTAGTGGATACACATGGCAAAAGTTCTTTCGAAGCATATTGCTGCTCACGATGATTTCCTACATCGCTTAGTATAACCGTAAGATTCTGTGAATGTCCCGCTGCTGGGCTAAAGGCCTCCTCTCCCTTTTTTTAAAGAGAAGGTTTGGAGATTATTCCTTTATGCTGCTCCAGTGCGTTTTGATGAAATACAGATGTGGCAGAATTTCAGTGAAATTAGACACATGCAGGTTTCCTTACGATGTTTTCCTTAACCGTAAATGTCGAGATGAATTATAATCACAAATTAAGCACATAAAAATTCAGTGGTGCTTGCCCGGGTTTGAACCCACGATCATCGGTTAAGATTCACGCATTCTTACCACTGGGCCATCTCGGCTTAGCATAAGATATATAGTAAAACAGGAAGTATAAACATAAATGTTAAACAGACAAAGTCATAGTCATAAGTATACGATATTGGCAAAGTCGTAGATCAACTTTTAAAACAATTAAATAAAGAAAAACCCGTTCTATATTCGCGTTTCTCTACTTTAATATTCTGCCCGCCGCTATAAAAGTCTATCACTAGTATAAACTTCTGTAATGACTTGGAATCACGGCCAGTGTGCCAAAAGTTAAAATCGTGTATAATAAAAATATATTTGCTAAATGTGTTACATCTTCACAGCGTTGTCACAGTGATAACATTATTTTTTAAATTTTAAAACTTCAATTAATTTTAAACGTTCTTACGATCACTATAATAAATATCTAACTTTTTATATTAAGCTTTAAAACGAATGAAAAATCCAAATTATAATTAATTTCAGTGAGCTTTTACTAGCAATTTTAAATTATCATTTTACAAGATTAAATGAAATTGAAGCTATTCGTTGGATATAAATATTACGCCAAAAAAAAACGCAAAGGAACGTAGTAGTTTTTTACATCGATTAAATTACTTAGGCACCTTTGTTTAATAATTATATATAGTTAAAGACATATAATCTTTCTTCAATGCCAATTAATGCTTTATTTTCATCTACTTTTTTAATTTATTGTTGATAGAATTTAGACGGAATGCTTTATGGGCTGTTATTTTTTTATATAAAATATTTAAATACATGTTTTAAGAATATCGTGACACTAAAAGCATCCCATCAAACAGCTTTTTACCGAGAATAGAAATTCTTTCTTTCATGCACTTCCCGCGTAAAACAGTCCGTTTATGAAACAATAGATATCCAGACTGAAACAATGGGAGTAACGCTCGTTATTCAAAAGGCAGTAAAATCAATGCGAGCCAACTCCCAAGATTACTGTCGAAGCACGTATGCTGCCCGCAGAGTGGCGTCACGTGGCGAACACTGTATGTTACATTTTACAATAGCAAAAAGTTTATATTTTCTTGTAATGATATAATATTAATAAAAACTTATGGTTTTTTTATTTGGTTATATTATTTTACAAAGAAATTTCTATCTGAAAGCTACATTTTAAGTATTTTTGTGGTGGTACTTGTTAAAATGTGTGAATACAAACGTGCTATTGTAATTCATTAAAATTATGTGTGATTATAGCTTTTGTATCTATTATATTTATTTTATATATTTCACATAAGCCTAAGATGATACAAACAGTTAATTGAAAAATATGGTTATTTGAACATTTGCTCCAAAAAAGTTTTAAGAGAGTTTTGAGGCGGGTTAGTTGAAATTTTGCAACACAGCATTATACTATAATAATAATTTAATAGTAAAAAAGAGTGAGTGGAACTTTATATAAGTAGCGAAAGTTGTTTGGCCATAAAATTTTAACTGGTGGTAGAGCTTTGTGCAAGCTCGTCTGGGTAGGTACCACCCACTCATCAGATATTCTACCGCAAAACAGCAATACTTGATATTGTTGTGTTCCGGTTTGAAGGGTGAGTGAGCCAGTGTAATTACAGGCACAAGTGACATAAAATCTTAGTTCCCAAGGTTGGTGGCACATTGGCTATAAGCGATGGTTGACATTTCTTACAATGCCAATCTCTAAGGGCGTTTGGTGACCACTTACCATCAGGTGGCCCATATGCTCGTCCGCCTTCCTATTCTATAAAAAAAAATACACTGCGGTGTACTAGGAGCTGACTCAGCAAAGTGCTGCGACGGTTTAGTCTTTCTTCCCCTCAGCGTAAACGTTGTTGGTGCACATTACACAATGGTATTTGAAAGACGAAAATGTTTTAATTATTAAAGTTATTAATCAACAGTAATTAAGATAATAATAATTGAATACAAATTTAATGGAATCATAAAAATACAATATAAAAGAAAGAATTAATTAATTCTGACTGAGACATAATTTTAAAGTGGAGTCATTCTTTTGGTCTAAGAGTAAATCCTATTAAAAGCCAGGGTATTATTATTGATAGTTATAAATTATTACCCCGTGTAGACTATTCTCGTTTGCCAGCTGTTGTCTTTACAAAACTATAATCCCATTAAGCAGCAAAGTTAAAAATTTAGGAATATATAGATCAAAATTTCTCATGGATGTCACAAATAAGCGAAGTGAGCAGGAAAATGTTTCACTCAATTGGGTCCATTCGTAGATTACGTAATTTTACATTACATAACACATTTAAATCCGACTCAAGGCGTATTATTTATCTTTATAATTATCAGGGAGTGTTGTTTTATTATCTGCCGTACTTTATTGCTATTTATTATTATAATTATCATAATTATATGTATCATGTTATAATGTATATGTATGTATATTTAGCTATAGCTATAATGTATATATATATATATATATATATATATATATATATATATATATATATATTTATTTAAAAAATAAAAATTGAGATGATGAGTACACCTCCTTACTGCTTTATTTATTTATTTCATGTCGTTCACCCAACGGTTGCCTGGAATTGATCGCTCTTTTAGCGATAAGACCGCCTTTTGTACAAAATAGTTTTCGTTTTTTTTGTGTTTGTATTTAAAGTGATTCTGTAACTCTTTTGGGTGTACAATAAAGCATCTATTCTATTCTAAAAGAAGGGAACTCAAAAACGCACGGACGCAAGAGTCAGTGAAGAAACAAATGCATAAAAAAGTGAAAATTTACAGCAGATATGCTTCATTTTAACAAGTAAGATAGAAAAACGTCGTGCTTAAATTAAAACTATTTTTATCGTACCAAAAAATTTCAATCTTTTATTATTTTTACTTATTAAATATAAAATAATTATGAATAATTTAACTCACTAAGTATTTTCATGATGAAGTTTGGGCAACAGAATATCGTTTGTTATTTCAGTGTGGCTAACAACCGCGAGTGTTTGCGCTGCGCAGCCTTGCACACGGTCGTTCCGAGCGTTAACACTGACTGATTGATAACACGGCCTCTCTCACATTGCTGCAATCGTTTAAGCTAACTAACCAATAAAGCTTGAAAAAAATTGAAACTTAACTACAATTTCGGAAATGCAAAATTCGAAATGATTTTTTAGGCAATATTCGTCTTTATTATTCGTTACTTGAAAGAGAAAGGCCTTAAAATTAAAACAATTGATCCAATTAACTCTTTTCCTTAATGGATGGTTACATCAATTTCGATATTTACATCAGAAAAATATATCTTGATAAGGTTTTAAAATTTGAATAGTAAAAAATATTATTTAGTCGTATAAAACGGACTATTTACCACTTTTTTAGTGTGAGCAGAAGTAGTTCTTTGTTTCGCTGGTGGGCAGAAAACAGTTAATAACGCGAGTGTTTGCGCTGAGCTTCATACTGTAATTGTTTTAAAAATTCGCCTACGTAAAACACATACGTGTGTCATTTTAAATACACTTTAAAGTAATAATTTGCTGTTGTTAATTATAATGATTCGATTTTAGAGCAACAATAAAATTTCTCAATGTTTTTCGCCATCTGATTTTTTTTATCTTACAACACAATTTTCATTACTCAGTAATTTGTAGCTTCTCTAAGATAATGTGGGAATACGCTGCGATGCGTAGCAAATCGCTACGAAACAATGCAATAGGTCTAAGCTGCTCGATACTTGAAGTCCTTACATATGATTAATATATAACGGTTTTGAATAACGGAATATACAACTGATTAAAGTTGTTTTCCACTCAATTTTGTAGGTAACGTGTAAAAATATCTATTAGATTTTTAAATAGATAATAATTTAAAAAATTATAATTTTGAGGCCTACTTAAACGCATAACGAATATAAATGTAAAAAGTGTTACTTTGTCCTAATATTATATTGAAAATATATATTTTGTCCGTATGTTTCGATTAACCATTAACTCAATTGTCACGCATTTGAACTCACGGTTCAAAATTGTTACAAATTATATTGAGATATATTCCTAAAATGAAAGTTTTAGTGATGAATAATATAAAGCAATTACACTGGTTCACTCACCCTTCAAACCGGAATACAATAATAACAAGTACTGCTATTTTGCGGTATAATATCTAATGAGTGGGTGGTACCTACCCAGACAAGCTTGAACAAAGCCTCAGTAAATATTTCATACATAATGTTAAATTTGCTAAAATTTTCCGTAACTTTAGTTACCCAAAAGTTTTAATAAGTTTAGACCTGGGTTAAAAAAACTAATTTAATAAGTACTTATGACCAACTAAAACCTGGGCTAGGTATGCTATCCCTTGAACGAAGATAATAAATATAACGGTTATAAAAAAGTTACCCGAAACTGCAATGGGAAAAATAACAAATTTCAAGAGAACAGAAACTATTGAAGTCAATTTTGAAAGCACGTAGTCTACAAGTTAACCGAACAACCAAGAGTAAACTAGCTTGACTTCTAAAGCGAACGTTAAACAATAACTTTTTAACAGCTAACTTATAAGTGCAAAGCCACAGTACACATGCGACCGCCTTTACACAGTGAACTAGTGGAAATAAGATTCGTCTTTCTCGGAAACCGAAAACTTTATCCTAACTAATATATATGTGAAAAGAACTTTACGTGTAACAAGTCTCATATCCCATAAAACTCATGACCGAGGAATGGATTGGAAAAGGATTCAACTATTAATCCACCTGACTACACTGAATAAATTCAAGGTCCTGCATCTTGCCTTTCTTGTATATATATACCTACATATTATACAGCTCATACATACATACATATACTATACAGCCTCTAAATATTATATTATTGAACTTATGCATTCTTTTCTTTTAAGAAGAAAAGTTGCGCATTCCCCCAAAGTGAGTTAGTGGATACACATGTGACAGAATTTAATTTCATTAACGTTATTGGTAGTGGAATTAATAGGTCGTACTTATCCAGATTTAAACCAGCAATATTCAATTAATATTCAAATGTTCTGAACACTAGGTTATATCTATTTTTCACAAAAAAATCTAAAGCATTAAAAAACATCAATAAAAGGACTTAGACTCGTTTGAATTTGTATAAACAATGTATGAAATTGTAAATAATATATTCATAATATTTTAAGCTTTCGCGATGTACATAAATAATCCATTTTATTTTATTTTGGGGCTGCCACAACCGGAACCGCAATTATATCCTTTTTATTATGGATGTTTCTATAGAGTAGCACCTGTCGTGGTCACGAATATACAGTTGGCTATAGCGGTTGAAACCATATCATGTATAAAAAATAGTTTTACATTTGTATCGTACTTACACTTCATCGGTAAATGCTGTTACACATTCTCGCGAGTGCTATTTAAATGTATGTGATATAAGACCCGATGTGGACCGCGGACGCAAATGTACAACCATTGTTAGGGTTGAGAGTACCATTTGAGTGTTGATTATAAAATCACTGGAGAAATTATTATTATTATTTACATTACTGGTGGTAGAGCTTTGTGCAAGCTCGTCTGGGTAGTTACCACCCACTCATCAGATATTCTACCGCAAAACAGCAGTACTTGGTATTGTTGTGTTCCGGTTTGAAGGGTGAGTGAGCCAGTGTAATTGCAGGCACAAGGGACATAACATCTTAGTTCCCAAGGTTGGTGGCGCATTGGTGATGTAAGCGATGGTTAACATTTCTTACAATGCCAATGTCTAAGGGCGTTTGGTGACCACTTACCATCAGGTGGCCCATATGCTCGTCCGCCTTCCTATTCTATAAAAAAAAAAGAAATACAGCGTTGAGGATATTTGGAGGTAAGACCAGCTAGTTTGGAGTGAGAGTAAATGGTATGGCATGACATTCTGTTATATGTTCCCGTGTGTGTGAGTTGCTCGTAGAATGATTTCTATTAATAAAAGAAATGTATTTATTATCTACGAAATTATATTTTCTATATTTATTTTACTTTATATTTCTTATTGATTTTCTTTAATTATAAATATTTCAATAACCAACAATTTATATATTTCACATCTGTCGGAAGTCCCGTGAGGGACTCCCGTGACGTATTCAATTTGGTAAGCGTGTGTAATAATAATGTCCTCCAGACCAATATCGGCCACAGTGGCCAATCTCAAGAGAGATTAGCCAACTGCACAGGAGACATTATAGTGCACAAGTGCGCGCGCAGACACAGGTGCATTCTCTACTCCCTAACTGTTTATGACAGTTAGGGATGGAAATGGGACGGAAAGAACTCAGGTGCGAGTACACTTACAACTTTGACACTTACACCATTAAATCTTGGTCATCCCAATGATCGCAAGAAATGCTACTACGTCACACAAGTAAGAAAGTTATGAAAATGTGGTATGTCGTTATAAAATTAAAGCACATAAAAGAATTAATAATACTTGGCCACTCATATGGCATTTCAGATTTTGTCACATCGCTTAGACAAACAGGTGTGTCCGTTCCTTAATATGCCCATTTCGCGATAACGTTTTCATTAATATATTACTACATATATGTATATATACACGAAATCAATAGAAAGATTATTATATTATAAAATCACACAAGGACTAAATCAAATTTTCTATAATTACATCAAAATTAATCAATTCTCATGGATTCTCCCTTATAACATTAAAAACTTTTTAAAATGTATTACAAAACGAAATCTTATATTAAACATATTAATTTAATAAATTAAAGGGGACTTCTAACTTTAATGTAACAAATGAATGTCACTCGCAAGTGAAATTAACACTATTCGTACAATTATTAACCATCAAATCATAAGCAGCAACCACTAACAAACAACCACTTTGATGTTTCAGATATTATTATTATTATTATCATTTCTAATAATTATTATGAAATGACGACAATAGATTTACAGTAAAATAAAATTTAGAAGTAGTCTTCAGCTTCGAATTTGTGAAAACTAGGTTTTATCCAGTTGGCGTAAATTAAATTCTCAAAAACATTCCTTTTAGTCAAATTTAAGACTAGAAGGTTCACCTAATCCCAACAAACTTCTAAGACAAGCGACATGACGATGTGCTAGAAACTTTCACACTTTCTTATATATATATAAAACATTTAAATACTGTTACAAGACCATTTAAAAGTACTTTTACTAGAATTAATATAATGAATAAGTCGAGATGGCCCAGTGGTAAGAACGCGTGAATCTTAACCGAGGAACGTGGGTTCAAACCCGGGCAAGCACCTCTGAATTTTCATGTGCTTAATTTCTGCTTGTAATTCATCTCGTGCTTTTCGGTGAAGGAAAACATCGTGAGGAAACCTGCATGTGTCTAATTTCATCGAAATTCTGCCACATGTGTATTCCACCAACCCGCATTGGAGCAGCGTGGTGGAATAAGCTCCAAATCTTCTCCTCAAAAAGGGAGAGGAGGCCTTAGCTCAGCAGTGGGACATTGACAGGCTGTTACTTACTTACTTACTTACTAGAATTTCGATTCGACCCCATGGTTTCCAGCGCATTAATGGGTTAAGGGTTGATTATATTGTGGACCCATTGTATATAATTTCAAAAGTATGAGATTTTTTTGTTATAAATGGTACCAACTTTAACAGATTATTATTCAATAGCAACTCAATTTACTAACATGTTATTTTTAATTTAATTCCTAGAAGACGAAACGGTGAAGAACTAAACTACATCCTTCAAGACAGGGCGAATCAGTAGTGTTTTGGCTCTCGTGTTACTTTTTTTTTTATAGAATAGGAAGGTGGACGAGCATATGGGCCACCTGATGGTAAGTGGTCACCAAACGCCCTTAGACATTGGCATTGTAAGAAATGTCAACCATCGCTTATAGCCAATGCGCCACCAACCTTGGGAACTAAGATTTTATTTTCCTTGTGCCTGTAATTACACTGGCTCACTCACCCTTCAAACCGGAACACAACAATATCAAGTATTGCTGTTTTGCGGTAGAATATCTGATGAGTGGGTGGTACCTACCCAGACGAGCTTGCACAAAGCCCTACCACCAGTAAAGGTAAGTAAAGTACTTAGTATGAATTTATGCAATATAAATTTATTAAGGGAAAACTAAATTCACAAAAATATTAGAAGATTTTCATGAAAAATATAAATGTTATAATAAGTATGCATTTCATCAGGAAACCGATGCCAACCAGTTATTGACATTAATACAGCGAGCTTAATTTCCTTGCGTCACTATCATTGTGTTGTACTGAATTCGCTGTGAAAAGTAACTGTCAAAAGAAATTCTTCCCGAATTTGAAAATTCGAAAATTCGATAAATTGGTAGGTTTTAACATTTGGGTTTGATTCCTTTCGGAATTTCTAAAATAAGAAGATCTTTAATTAATCTATATACTATCGAGAGAAAAATTAAAGGAGGCCTTTATTTTGTAATGTTGGAAGGAACCCGTACATCCTGTCAAGGGGAGTACGAGTGTAAGATGTTCGTTCCACCAAGACCGTTTTATTAATAAAACTAGTCATAAAGATTATTAAACAGCAGAGCCTCCAGCAGCTGCAACTCAGCAACAATTCCTCAGTTGAGTCCACCGAACAATATTATTTTAGTTTTTAATGTAATATACAAAGTATATATAAAATAAACACTCCCTGTGACTAAAACAACTTATTACCTATCTTGCATAAATACTAAGAAGGTCCTAAGAATGTCCTAGACAAAGATACAAAGAAGAATAAGTTATTAAAATTAAGTAATGACTTATATGATTGAGGTTATTAATGGTAACATTTGAAGTCCCAAATTTTAGAAAGTTATTGCTTAATTAGCAATAAAATTATATTAGATACCATGAACTACATTTAAGTAAATATTAATAAAAAAGTAAATTGTAAACAAGAGTACAATTTTTGAGTAAAATATGAAGAAATTAAAGTACGTGGGTTATTGATTACTGAATGTAATTTATGAATCAACTCACCTCAGGAGTGTTAAAATATGTAGAAATAAGGCAATATATGACCTTATTGAACGTGATACGGCACGTTTTTGATACGGCTCGGTTTTGATACAAGAACGAAGAATCGATTAAATACCATTCAAATAACAAATAATATGCCTCGACTAAACGAATACAATGTGTTTTACTTACGGTTTGGTAGCCCGAACCTTTCAAATAAATTTTACAAAGTCGATGACGTAGGTAACCCTCCGCTGATATAATTTTGTATATAACCTGAAACGATTTTAAAAAACAATATACCGAATGAACAAACAATATATTCAATGCCAATAATCTGCGATATTCAATAAATATATTTACAAATGCAAATATATTTAAACATTTCAAATCTGATATGCGTCGGTAAGCGACCGGCGCCCGCTCGACATTCAAAAGGACGACTGAACAACGTAGTGCTGCCATCTGTCAAACCGAACAGATATTAAATGTCGAAATAATGTTGTAATTTTCTTTATAAACCAATTATACTATGTAAGACAAATACAATATTTTTATAAAAATAAAATATTGTAAAATTAAAATTTACAGTGCAATCCATCAACATCAACTTTGTCCCTTCGACCTGATGTATCGTCATACTCTTCAATACACAAGATAAATATGGTTATAACCGTTCCTGGGATTAAATTAACTAAGATTTTTTATTTTTTGGAATTGAAGCCTCGATGTGTCTATAATAATTATAATTTAATATTATCTCCAGCCAGGTGGACCGACGACCTTAAGAAGGTGGCGCGCACCAACTGGATGCGGAAGGCGGAGGACAGGGAGCTTTGGCGCACCTTGGGAGAGGCCTATGTTCAGCAGTGGGCAACGATTGGCTGTTGATTGATTGATTGATATTATCTTAAGTACACTCCCATACATCCTCCCGGAGATATCATCTACAATTACACCTGTAGACCGTGGTAAAATGAAAATATTTTGTGAAAGGAATGTTAAAGCATAAAGTTATTTTAAATAACACTTTTGAAAGCAACTATGTTGAATTGATGAATAGATAGAGCAAGTTGCGCCTAACAAACCCTGATAATCCAAGTTTATTTTTATTAAGCACAAATAGGCAACGACTTTCTTTTCGCGTAAATCTTATACATCACACGTCACGAACATTTTATACGGGAATTATTTCATGGCTCACAAATGCGCTAATATATTATAAACATGTATATAGATTCGATACTTATCTCAAACAAAACGATCATCTAAAATAAAATGTGGGTGTTAAATAATATCCATTCAAAGCGTCATAATAGAAACATTTTGCTTTAGAAAATTGAATCGGCTTACTGCTACTGGTATCTTCATAAGCCAGGCCCAATAAAGCAAAAATAACATTTGTTATGTTTTAATTTGAAGTATTAAATTCCAACCCTTTCATTTTCCACAATCGGGCTTAAAGCGACCGAAATACATTCGCGAACCATGTCAGTACAGTTTACGACTAAAGTTTGATGTTTTGAGGGAATTTTAAGTGTCTCAATTCAGTGTTATTTGTAAACAGAAGCTTAAATGCTGATTTAAAACAGTTTTCGTTAATTTAAGAATTTTACTAAAATGTTTTAAAAACTAAATTTTTAACATATAATATGCTAGCTAGGAACTATATGATAAAATAAAAGATGTAGAAATATTGTAGCGATTTTTTTTAAATCCTCAAAAAAAATTTTACTCGCGATTTTTGGCATAGCGTTTATGGTACTATGCCAGAAATATTGACGCAAGTGCCAACAACAACTGTAAAAAGTTTCAATTCGATCGAATGAAGTATAAAAGAACGCACTGACCATAGAAACATTAAGTTTGAGGCGAATATTATTAAATTATATATACAACTGATTCATAATTATATAAGTCATATATATTCCATACCTTAAATAACTATAAATAAAAATTCAAAACATTTGGCGAATTAAATTAAAATGACATTAATTCTGCTATTCTTGTGCTTATTATGTTTTTGTTTAATTCATCTATTCCTCCAGAGTGAAAATAAAAACCAGACTATGGGAATATGTTCAGAAAATAAGCCACTCGTAATATGTTGTAAGTATATTATTTAGAAATCTATTACACCATTAGGGTAGTTATTAGAACGGTGAAGAAAAACATCTATCGTTAAGGATGAAAAATATATTGTACTCTAAGTGGTCTAATTTGAGCAGCTTAGGATAATATTTTATATGTTTATTATAAAAACTATAACCCTCAATTGCAAATAATTTACTTTTGCTAAATGTAATAACTTCACGAATAACTGATTAGTAATTGTAAATATTATTTTAAATGTACACGCAATTTACCGCTATTACACTTAGTATTGTTTTGTTTCGGTTGGGAGGCTGTAATTACTGCTGATTATCAGATCATGGATTGGATTCCAATGATAGACCCTTAAGATTTAACTGAATAATAAAAGTAATTGTAATTTTTTGGACAAGAATTTTTTAGTTTACTTGGTGGTAGAGCTTTGTGCAAGATTATCTGGGTAGGTCCATTCACTCGTCAGATATTCTGCCTCCAAACAGCAATACTTATTGTTGTGTTCCGGTTTAAATAGTAAGTCGGCCAGTGTAACGGTTATATTTCGTCAATGCCTATGGACGGTGGTGACCACTACTATCAAATGGCTCGTCTTCTTGTTCACCTATCTATAATAAAAAGATAATTACTTTTAGGTTTAAATGGTAACTTCCAGTGATACTTCAAAGATTTATTTACTAGTGGGATGTTTTCGACCATTTTCCTTCATTTATATGTAGGAATATTTCACATTAAGCGAACGTAATACACTCGTAATACAATGAGAACTCCTTTAAAATTCATCACGTTTGTGCCTAAGCCCGGAGTTGGCGCATTATTACAGCGGGGATCTTGCTCGGCGTATGGTAAACAGTTTTAAAATAGTAGTCTCATTTTTAGGGAGTGTTTTGAAGAAATGTCTGAGAAAAATAGAGTATCATTTTCAGAACTTTATACTTTACTTTTACTTATTTTTTGTCTTTAAGATTTTAATTTGGCTTCAAAGAAAAATGTTTATTATTACTAATTTATATTATAAGTAGACGGAATGGTCCAGTAGTAAGAACACGTGAATCTTAACCAATGATCGTGGGTTCAAACACGGGCAAGCAATCAAAACCAATGAATTTTCATGTGCTTAATTTGTTATTATAATTCATCTCGTGCCTCACCGTCAAGGTGAGTAAAACATCGTGAGGAAACCTGCATGTGTCGAATCACTGAAATTCTGTCACATGTGTATTCCACCAACCCGCATTGGAGCACCGTGGTGGAATAAGCTCCAAACCTTCTCCTCAAAAAGGGAGAGGAGACCTTAGCCCAGCAGTGGGACATTTACAGGCTGTTACTGTAGACAGACGGACAAATGGGCCATTGGATCTGACAGCGGTCACCATTGCCTACAGACATTGGCGCTGTAAGAAATATTAACCATTCCTTACATTGCGAATGTGCAGCCAACCTTGGGTCGAAGATGATTATGATTTTAATATGTTTAGCATTTATGTTATAAAAAGCTCCTTGAATTAACGTAGTGTTCACGTATTTGCATCAATTATAATAATAATGTAAAAATACATCATTGAGTATATTTACTTGAACAAATTCTAAAGTTTCTAGAAAGAAGTGTACCAGTAAATTATCGTGCTCTTTTGTGTCTATAATTAATAATAAATAAATAAAGACTGTGCCATCTCACATACACAAATCTTCACAGTAACACAAAATTGTTAGAAAAATTAATTTATTGAAATATGAATATTAATCAAATAAACATTATATTATATTTCAATCAAATAATATTATTTGATTTTACATAATCTAATTAAAATATCGAAACAATCACAAATAAATTGCATTACATACATACATTTAAGGACTACAGAATAATTATGTTTTGTTTTTAAATGTTTACACAATGTTATTTTAAATTTTCTTATCTTTTATTGTCATATTACAATTTTTTTCAATTTAAATATATATATAAATGTTTCACAATCAAGCTTATAATTATTTTAGAATGTACAAAGTAGTTTAAACAGACTTCTAGTAATATTAGCTTTACTCATACTCTACCATAAAATGTACAATCTTTTACAAAGAACAAACTCGAGTCCGAAGTAATTATATTAACCGCACCCACAAAAGAAAAATATTTGAACCTTGTTGCATAAAACTTACGGACTATTTTGCCTAACGATTCGTGTATATTCTCGAGAAATTAGAATATATTTCTTGTGTCATTGTATTATAACGTTTATGTTTTTCTCAATAAGGAACACAATAGCTTGAATATTAATCTCAATTTCGAATGTTTATTCAACTCATTCGGGCATATTTCGGGGGTAGTTTAACCATTTACGGACAGTGTTTTGGAAACATATGTAATAGTCTACTGAGCTACTGACAGAGGTATTCTGGAATGTATTCATAAATTAAAATGTCTGAAGTTCTGTATCAAATTGCTAAGCCGGGACGTCTCAAAATTTATTCCAAGATGAGTTTTTGACATGATTTCTTGGTAAAATTTCAAAGACAAAATTTTCAACATATTCATGTATATACAATGTGAAATGTAATTTTTGTGATTGCAAAAATAAAGTTTAACCAAGAACATGTCACGTTTGCAGAATTTTTCTCTAACTTTTTTTTTAACAACTAAATACTATATAGTATTATTTCATCAAACGTGTCGACTATTTCTCGATAAATAATGCAAGCGAAACTAGAACACATCAATAAGACCTCCTTTTAACAATATATTCTCTTAAACAGTACGTGACGAATTTAAAAATTACCTCTTGGAAAAGTCAGTGAAGCTTCCTCGCGTAAACTCTTCTCTAACGGATCGCAAACGATCCGATAAGGCCCAAGTATTAAATCCACTGGGCAGTCTCGTTTCAATGAAAAACAACACAATAAATAATTATTCCAGTCGCGAGGCAAAGGATAAACATCAATAAAGATCTGGGAGGGAAAAGCTAATCCATTATAAGGGTAGCCTTTATCCTAATTAAGTGAAAGGTAGCACATTCGACTGCTGGCTGATAAGGAATCCATGTTTTCACATTTGTTACGGTTATATTTGAAAATTTAGATGTTATATTGTTCTTATACTTTGAAAATAAAAATGTCTGCCTTTTTGTTTTAGTCGCTCATTTGGATGCTGATTATAAATTTATATCAAATAATTGAAATCACATTACTGATGCTTATTAAGAAAGAAACAAGAACGGTTTACTCCTTGAGGTGAATCTTATCCAACGAGTTATAACGAGTTAGTTGCTGAAGTTCAGCCAGCACATGCAAGTTTTCTCATGATAATTTCGCGGAACTTGAGATAAATTATAAATACAAATTAAGCACATTACAGCAGAGTAGTTGTTGCCCGGAATCGAATCCGCGATCTACGATTAGGATTCACGTGTATCAGTGACTAGGCTACCTCCATTCAATGCGTTGCTGTTTATCAATATTCGTAGCGCCGCTAGGGAATCGATCCGGCATCATTGGGACTGTGGCGCTTTGCACACTTTCCTTAATTATAGTATAATTACATACAAAAATAAGTTAATAACTAACACAATTCATGTTTGTGACTTCAATTCCGTTCCACAAATATTGAACCAAGGAACACACGTTATCGACTGCGCCTCGGTATTCCGATGTATTCCGAAATATTTATTTCCTTTTCGTTTCGACAAACATACTTAAAATTTCCATTGCATTTACATGAATAATATTTGATGTAGTAGCACACAGCTATAAGCATTAGGTAAAGTGTATGTATGTTTATACACTGGATTTGCTTACCCTCCAAACCAGATCACATAAATATGAAGTATTGATGTTTGGCGACTACGTATGGGTAGCCTAAATAAAGCCTACTACTAAAAAGTCAAATATCAAAATATACTTTATTCAAATATGCTCTCTAAGCACTTTTAAATCGTCATTTTACAATTATTTTACCAAGGAGAAGAACTGACCAGAAACTCAGTTACTCTTTCTAACAATCAAAAAATTACATATAATAATCGCATACAATTATATTTATATATCCTGTATGAACACCAATATAACTACTACTAACTCCAATCTCTTTTATGATTTATATAATTTTATAAGATATAAGTCTTATTTATTATAACATGAGTTTTTAATTTTTTGATTAGTTTAGTAAATTTATGACGGTAACGATACATTCCTGATTCAATTCCTCACTACAAAAATTAGCGTCAGTTGAATCTTAAATGGGAGACAATTTTACTAATGTATAACAATTACGATTTGTTTCGATTCTATTCCGATATTCGACCGAACCACAACTGAATTGTTGTACGATAGAATATGAAAGCGGACAAACGGCAACGATAACGCTTAGCATCGATTGCGATGAAACAATTTGTTTAGTAAAATTGACTCCCAATGTATTGCAGGAAAGAAGGTTGATTTATAATGACTTGATAATGAAGCTTATAATTAAAATTTAAATTGAATTTGAATATTAAGATTATAAAATTTAAATACGTTTATTATATCTTTGCCAATACTTACAAGCCGAGATGGCCCAGTGGTAAGAACGCGTGAATCTTAACCGATGATCGTGGGTTCAAAACCGGGCAAGCCCCACTGAATTTTCATGTGCTTAATTTGTGATTATAATTCATCTCGTGCTTTACGGTGAAGGAAAACATCGTGAGGAAACCTGCATGTGTCTAATTTCACTGAAATTCTGCCACATGTGAATTCTACCAACCCGCATTGGAGCAGCGTGGTGGAATAAGCTCCAAACCTTCTCATCAAAAAGAGGAGAGGAGGCCTTTAGCCCAGCAGTGGGACATTCACAGGCTGTTACGGTGTTACGGTACGGCAATACTTTTAGGAATCAGGATGGAAATAGGTTTTTAACAAGTAGAATTTAGACACAAAATAGAAGAAAGGAATCAAAACTGAGCAACTGAAATATTATTTATGAGATATCCGCCATAACCAAGAGTCCAGGCAGAACTATATAAACTGTAAAGCGAGCCTGGCTGGCCGATGAGCTCGGCAGGGCTAGACCCCACCACGATGACCATCACGTGATCAAGTCGAGCCGCTAGGCCACGCCCCTTCGGAAGATGTTTATAAAAATACATATAGTACTATATTTACATACTCAATTTGCTTACACTGTGCGGCGGGACGAAACCTCTTATAGTGATAAGCTTTTCTATGTCTAAAAAATGTAAGAACATGTTTGGTGCATGATGAATAAAATGACATAAATATAAATAACATTTATTAATAAATGAAGAATATCTTAAGCCGAGATGGCCCAGTGCTTAGAACGCGTGAATCTTAATCGATGACAGTGGGTCAAACCTGGGCAAGCACCACTGAATTTTCATGTGCTTAATTTGTGTTTATAATTCATCTCGCGCTTGACGGTGAAGGAAAACATCGTGAGGAAACCTGCATGTGTTGCCTGCTGCATGTATTCTACCAACCTGCATTGGAGTAGCGTGGTGGAATAAGCTACAAATCTTCTCCTCAAAAAGGGAGAGGAGGCTTTAGCCCAGCAGTGGGATAATAACAGTCTGTTACTATCTTAAAAACAAAGTTTAGTTTACTATTGTACATATAAACCGAATAACAATGTTATTATATCGTTTAAATCACTTCTAACGTCATAATATTCATCATAATATTCATAATGTCACTTGTCATAATATCACTTCAAACAGCAATAATATTTTTGTGTTCCGGTTTGAATGGTGAGTGAGCCAGAGTAGCTATGAGCACAGTTTTTAAGGACGGTGATAATTTTTTTTTTTAATAAATATTAAATATAAATTAAAAATTTTTTTAATGCAAGTCAAAGTTCGTCTCTTAACGTCTTAATAAGGAGGCTTGCAATGCGGCTCTGTGGATATGGATTTCCCCAATTTTCGTTATGAACCTTTTTTTTCTATCCACCGCGCCATTTCCGCTTATTATTTAATAATTCTATAAGTATTTATTAATTTACAACTTTATTGTAGAACATATAAATAACACATGACATAAGAGTAACAGAAAACAATTAATCAAAAAGCAAATGGAGATCCTATCGCTTATAGCGATCTCTCACAGACAACCTTTGGTGAAAGAAGTTTAGTAAGAGAACAGGTAAGTGCATTTTAATATAAGAGAAGAGATAATAACTATTACATAATAACATATATATTAAAATATAACAGTTAACTACACATACCTCTACAAAAAAAGCCGAGATGGTCCAGTGGTAAGAACGCGTGAATCTTATCCGATGATCGGGGGTTCAAACCCGGGCAAGCACCACTGAATATTCATGTGCTTAATTTGTGTTTAAAATTCATCTCGTGCTTGACGGAGAAGCAAAACATCGTGAGGAAACCTGCATGTGTCTAATTTCATTGAAATTCTGCCACATGTGTATTCTACCAACCCGCATTGGAGCAGCGTGGTGGAATAAGCGCCAAACCTTCTCCTCAAAATGGAGAGGAGGTTTTAGCCTAGCAGTGGGACATTAACAGGCTGTTACTGTACCTCTACATCCCAATAAGACACACATAATAGTATTATACAGAATATAATTGAAATTGAGAGACTCTTCAAGATACCAACACAATGAAATACATTGTCATTTCTAGTTCATAGTAAATAGTAATTGAAGTAGTCTATTAATTTTCATAATATCTTAACTTAATACGAGTTGCGAAAGTTTTGCCTTCAAGTTGCCAAAACCACAACGCTCTTATACACCTACTACATGTTTATTATATTTACATAATTGAAATGCCTTTTAACTAAAATTCAACAATTTCTTGAAAATATTTCTAAATATTCATGGTCTTAAAATTAACTATGGTAATATAATTAAAATTTATATTTTTAATTTAGAAAAATCGTCTTATAATTGTAAAAATATTCAGTCAGAGCTCAGGTCTAGATTAGACTAACCATTTTTATATTTTATTGCTGAGAGCTAGTACTGAGACACAGCCGAGAAAAGAAGAACACACGAACTTAACAAAATTAATTTCCTACGAGAATGCATCTAAGCTTAAAACGCTGTCGGGATGGAAGAGCTTGCGGTGAACGTGTGGCTGCGACGTCCGTTGACGAGATGTCGCGAGCCGAGCACCTTGTTTCCGCCGGTGTAGACAAGTATGGTGTATATAGTATATTCTCGTTCATGCTAAGGTACGCTTATCATTGAGCTGTATTTTTAAAAATAAAATCTATCATATTATGTTTGGTGGTATCACCAATAATATAAAATAGCAGTCAATAAACAGTAAATTTACCAAATGATAGCGCGTTAAAATACAAGGAGTAAAACTATTCATGAAACCAATTTCTGATTAATATTCAAAGGGATTCGTAATATTACAACCTACAATAACATTTTATAAAAAAAAAACTGCGCTATAATATAAAAAATATAAAATTACAATATGTTTGTTGTCTTGGATCAAATTAAAAATAAAATAATATGTATACAATTTTTACGTCAATCGTTTATACAATTACAATTAAAGAAAAACTGCACTTAGTGCTCATTATTATTGTATAATTTAAATTTATTATATATTTTATTGGGAAGTCAACAGAATACAATAAACACATTTTAATTATAACGATAAAATTAAAAACTTATGGTTAATATTGTGATCATACAATGTGGTAGGGCTGTGTGCAAGCCTGTCTGGCTAGGTATCACTAATCAAATACTCAACCGCCAAACAGCAATATTCAGTATTGTGTTCCGGTTTGAAGGGTGAGTGAGCTAGTGTAACAGGCACAAAGAAGGTCTTAGTTCCCAAGGATAGGATAATGTTTCTTATATTATCATATATGTGCATTGCATATATAATAACAGTTTTAGTTGTATATGTTTCAAATACAAAACCTATGAAGCGAGTTGTATTGAAACTCGATACAGTCTAACTCAGCGTTGTATTTAGTTAAGTGTATATATACGAATAATGCAAGTACATCAGTAACTAACCACATAGTGTCTGTCTCAAGGCGGTTCCCTAATTATTGGTAACAATGTTGTAAGGATTTAGTGGATACTATACACTATATATATATATATATATAACCTAACCTAACCTATACCATATATATGGTATAGCTGGGCGGACGAGCATATGGGCCACCTGATCGTAAGTGGTCACCAACGCCCATAGGCATTGGCACTGTGAGAAATGTTAACCATCGCTTATAATGTCAATGCGCCACCAACCTTGGGAACTAAGATGTTATGTTCCTTGTGCCCGTAATTACACTGGCTCACTCACCCTTAAAAATGGAACACAACAACAACAAGTACTGCTGCTTTGCGGTAGAATATCTGATGAGTGGGTGGTATCTACCCAGACGAACTTGCACAAAGCCCTACCACTACTCCAACCACAAGAGGAGTTATAAAAAATAAACAATTCTGACATTGGATTGACATTATATTATTGGTGTGGATAGTATATATAATAGATTTACCAAGATATACCAAGACTAATTTTTTACAAGCTCTTATTATATAAAGTATACTTAACATTATAAATACAAAAATATCTGATTGGCAAATTTTTAATCAAAACATCCAAAACGTATACAATAATTTTTACCGCAGTCAATTTAAATGTTGCAAATTAAAAGTTACACAAATATATCTCCATATAAAACCCACGCAAACGTAATCAGCTCACAAGGTAAAAATCACAATTTTTACCTCAAAATGTGTTACAAATTTTTCCCACCAATTCAGCCGATCCATTTTTTTATTCATTGACCCATGTTTCTCAATTGGGTCACCGCTAATTGCCCTCATTGTTTAAACGCCGGTAAATAGCCGCCAAAAATCAGTACAGATGACAAAACAATATTTTTAATTATTAAAAACTAGCGCCAAGTCACTTCGTAACAAGTATTAAGTATGACTATTTTAAAAGATTATGGCTTAGATTGTAGGTTGTCTATCAGTCAGAAAATTCATTGAGAATTCATCCAAAGCTACATCACGTGAGAGCAGAACTGTCAAACTGATGTATCAATTTTCTACTGAGATTTTCATAAAAAAATACTGTCTCCGACTGTTATTTTTTTACGTTGCTATTTATAGCTATGATTAAAGAAAATTTGTTTAGCTTTTTGTAGATAATCAACTTTTTTTCTAGATGTTGAAAGGATGTAATCTACTAGTCTAATCGATTCAAAATTTAGTATCCTGTGATTTATTAATATTAAAATTGAAACGTTTTCAACGAATAGGTTACATATATACAGACTTTTTAGCATTATTATTTTTTTAATTTTAATTCCTATTGTATCTTAATACACAATTTTACTAAAACTTTATTACATTTAGTTTTTATAAGCTTTTATTTGACTTTTTTTAGTGATCCCATAATCTCGAAAAAAAACCTGCCTATAAAAATAATTTTTAGTTACCCTTAAAAAACTCAATTTCGATTTTTATTCGTCGACAATTACGAATATAAAAGTAAAAAGGTCGATGTCATTTGTTCAATCGTTATTGAGATATTGCTTGTGAAATAGAGCGCTAGTTCTAGAGCCTGGACAATAAAAATGCACCACCGCCGTTGTCTATTGAGACCTGTCGACAGCTAAGATTTAGCAAACGGTAACGTGTAATTTGATTAGAGGATATATTTATACGAGTTTTAGTTACATTGTAATGAGACAAAAGCTAAATATATTGTAATGATAGCTCAAACTAAATGCAATAAAATTAATACATATAACTAGTTTCTGACCTTGGCTTCGACCGCATCTTAGGTAGCCTCTGGTTAGGTACCACCCACTCATCAGATATTCTACCGCAAAACAGCAGTACTTGGTATTGTTGTGTTCCGGTTTAAAGGGTGAGTGAGCCAGTGTAATTACAGGCACAAGGGACATACAATCTTAGTTCCTAAGGTTGGTGGCGCATTGACTATGTAAGCGATGGTTGACATTTCTTACAATGCCAATGTCTAAGGGCGTTGTTGACCACTTATATTGAGCATATGGGCACCATCAGGTAGCCCATATGCTCATCCGCCTTCCTATTCTATAAAAAAACCCTATGTCCTTTCTGTATCCCTGACAACTTGTTTGCAAAATTTTATGATGATTAGTTAAGACTTGACAAGCGTATCAGACAAATACACTTTCGGATTTTTAATACTAATAAGGATTATTTTAAGCTTATTTCCACCCGTGGCTTCGTCCATGTTAGGGGTTAGGTGCTAGGTACTAATGTTTGGAATTTATTCCACTACGCCGCTCTTAGTTGGTGTATACTCATGATGTGGCACATTTTCAGCTGACATATTCAGGTTTTCTCATGATGTCTTTCAGCCCTACTGAGCACAAGATGTGGTATAGATGCAAATTAAGCATATGAAAATTATAATGGTGCTTGCAAGGCTTAAATTCACAAGCACCGGTTGAGATTTACATGTTTTTCACTGAGCCATCTCGGCACTTAAGTCATCTCTTGCAACAATCTTAAAAAAATAAATGTTGGGATATTAAATTTAAATGTCAGTTACTGTGTGCTACTTGTTATGAATGTCAATAATGGATTTTATAGTCCATCGGAACAACTGTAGCATTTTAATTAAACACTGAGCGGGATCTTAAGTGCGAGAATGTCTTTCACTTTTAATTGTGTTTTGAAATTTATATAATTTAAATGATTTTCATAACGTCGATACACTTTGAATTGACAATCATGCTTTTTATTTTTCTCTTCAAACAAATGTTATACAAATTTAAAATTATTAGGATATATAATATAATATTTATAGTTGTATCTTATTCACTTTTGAGTGTAACTAACGAAACAAATTGAAAAAAGGCATTTTATATAGATATGATTTCCTCCTGACTGAAACCGATAAGCGTACAATTGCGCAGACTTGAGATATCTGGTGCAGGTAAAAATCTACAAAAACATAGGTATGCGCTCTCACAGCGAAAAAGTCACCATTTTTCCCTCTTCCCTCCCTCTATGGCACTACGCTGGAGATACAAAGCAAAATTGTCATGCTGGGAATTGACGTTCGGTGCGACCTTAGTCCAATTGCATCGAGTCTGTTATAAAAACAGCTTCGCGGAAACTCGGAGTTCTGAACAAGGTGCGTCGTTTTTTCACGCCACAACAACTGTGCCTGTACAAAACTCAGGTACGGTCTTGAATTAAAAATTGCTCACACCTTTGGGATGGCTTCGCTAAGTACCTACTGAAGGTCTTGGATTGGTTGCAGCGACGTGCGGTTCGCATTATTGGCGACGTAAAGGTTACAAACACCCTCGAGCCTTTACAATTGCATCGAGAGATAGCAGTGCTGAGCGCTTTCTATCGACTGTATCACGGCGAGTGCTCTGAGGAATAATTCTCTCCAATTCCTGCTTATCCCTTCCTTCATAAGTCTACGCGTGCTGGCTCTCGATGTCACCGCCTAACTGTGAAATCAATCCCATCGCGCTCTTGTTGTATGGAATTCTTTACCAGCTCACGTGTTCCCCTGACCCGATTTGATGACGTTATCTTCATTTAAGATCAACGTTTACAATCCACTGGATATTTCATCCCATTAAAATAATACTTGTTTTTAGAAAGGACTAGCTGATCCGTGCCCACTTCGTTGGGCGGTAAACATTTTTACTTCTGATGAAATTATGCGTGTGGTTCGGTTAGTACTGAGTATTAAGATTTGTTTCCTGACTGCCAAAAGTCGCGTTGAGCGAACATTAATAAGATTATCTTGCGTATTTGATATTTTAAATTATCTCTTAAATTATGCAACCAAAAACATACTGATAAAAACCTAATTTTATCCTAATAAAATTTCCTTAGTGACAAAGCAATTTATTTCTAAATAGATTGACGTGTTGTATATAAAAAAACCGTCTATTAAAAAAAATATTAAATAGATTACTTTTTGTGACTTAAATATAAAAGCTAGTATGCTGTCACTGAATTTTTTGTAGGCATGAACACGCTCTACAACATTTCTCTAGAACTCAATCATATATCTCTCATGGTTAAGGCAGCGTTCTTAAGAAACGTTTTCGTTCGACCGTTTTTTCTCTGACTTACTTTGCAAATCCGACTACCACGATAGTCTTTTCATTTTTAGAATTATTATATAGCCTATAACACTCACAAATAATTTAGCTTTCTATTAGTAAAATAATTTTCAAAATCGGCTCAGTAGATCCAGAGTTTACCCCTTACACCCTCACAAAATTTACCTCTTTATAATAAAAGTATAGATATATATTATTTAACATAATATAAATATATGACGTCCTTCTAACTGATTTAGGCCACGACTGTAAATCTAAAAAGAGATTAGCCAACTGCGCAGGACATATTATAGTGCACAAGTGTGTGCGCAAACAGTGAGAGAGTGAGAGAATAGAGAGTGCAGGTGCAGGTGCACTCTCTATTCTCTCACTCTTTTAATTCGGTAGGAAGGCAATCTTTAACCAACCAACGGCTTTACGTGCTTTCCGAGGTACAGAAGTTTAAGTACGGGAGTGAATTTCATTCTATATACATCTATATATTCTTGTATGGTGTTATAGTATTATTACTATTTAAATTTGTATTACCAATGATGAAGTGATTAATGAAAGATTTTTATACAAGCTAATTATTATTTAACTATTTCTATAAAATTATACAAAGCAGCCAACTTTACTGATGTTGAGAAAACTTTACGTATTGATTTTCCGCTAACGGATAATCCAATTCAGGTGTAATTAGATTTGATTGGATAAGTTGATATGGTACGCTGGTTACTGAGTACACGGGTAAGTTTATATCTCAATTGAATAATTATTTTAACGAACTTATTATATTATAACAGAATGTATTAATTATTACTTTGCACTGCTGTTACAGGCCTTGTTTTCTATTAATGACCTCGTGACAATTTCTTTTGACTTCTGACTGTTTTTTTGTTTGGCCTGCTTGCTCTTTTATATTTATAATTATTTTTATAGTTACACAATTACTTTATTTACATGCTGTCACTAGTGCAATTGAATGGAAACGTAATCGTTGCCGTTTGTCCTATTCTACTAACACAACGATCCAGTTGTGATTCGTCGAAGTCGGATCGGAATAGAATCGGAAACGTATCGTCACCGTTATAAATTAGTAGAATGGTCTCCCTGAATGGTTAAATATATTGTTGTTTGTGTATGAATACATAGCCGAGTTACAAACGATAACTAAAATGATGTTGTCCTGACTGATTTTGGTCACGGTGGCCATTCTCAAACGAGACTTTCTAACCGAGTAGGTATGTAGTATAATATATTGCTCAAGTCAGACAAACCCAGATGCACTCACTATTCTCTCACTTTAATAATCCAATAGGATGGTTATTCGTCACAACTGGAAGAATTTAAGTAAAGAAGAAACGGCCTCTCGTGTTTTTCACGGCACGGCAATGTTAATGCTGCCAACTTCCAAAACTCAATAACTTTTTATTGGCACGGCTCGGGGTTTGAACTGAGGACCTTGGAGGCAGATGAATATAGAAATATATATATATTCCTCTGATATAATGGTATAGTACATAAAGGTACGAGCCAGTATTGTTGTTTTCCGGTTTGAAGGATAAGTGACTCAGTGTTACTGTAAGTGTAACAGGCACAAGGGAAATACCAGCTTATTTCCCAAGGTAGGTGTCGCATTGAACGACATTATTGGTGTACGGATTGGTTAATATTTCTTGCACTGTCTGTAATGTCTATAAGCAGTGGTGAACACTTATCATCAAGTGGCCTACTTGTCAGTCTGCCTAACAATTCTTACAAGAAAGCCTTTCTTATTAGTTCCCAACATGACAATACGAATAAAATCACAGATACGGTTCGTCTAAATAATAAAAGTAGAACTCTTATGGAGGTTATTTTTCTCTAGCGTTTCTTACGTTAGTCTAGAGAGGTATTGCAACGCAGGAATGCACTTTAACCACGAGGGGTGATTTCTTAAAAGGGATCCGAGACAGCGTCCGTCGTGTGGTCCAGGTGACATGTACGCATTATTTATATTCATTTTAGCATACAATACGACACTTAAATGACAATAATGATCACCTATTTACATATTCTTAGAGTAAAAAAAGCAGTTTTTGTCTTCTTATATTGTAATAAAAGTATTGCCATTATATACAATTAAAATATAACACGCATACATCACACACACCTAGTAAAAGGCCAATTTTTAAAGGAGATAATATAAATAAACTAGTTTTATATTATTTTAATATCGCAATAATTATCGCGTTGGCTTAAAAATTGTACCACGAACCCTCATACTCCGAATAGCGTGATTAGATCCGCCCGTCTGCTGTTTTAAAAAGAAAAATTATTATTTGACTAATAAAATACTTTTTCAAAGTGTTCTTAGCGTTTTCCGAGCTTTTCCCAGCTTCACTATTAAAGCTTTTATGAATAACTAGATAACATATAAAAAAACAAGTGCGAATCGCGCTCGTGCATCAAGGATTTATTAAAAATTAAATACGCAGTAATAAAAATGATACGTATTTTAAAGTACATTTTAGAAGCTTTTATTTAACGTCATTTTGATGACGTTAGTAATGTTTGGGTCAAAACGTGCAACTGAATGTTTAACTTGTTCTTCGCAACTGTAAGTAAGCAAGTACTAAGCGTTATTGCCTCACAGCTGGGCTACGATTCCACTAAGGATAACTAAATTCACTAGGCTACTCCAATAGTAGATTAAATGTGACAGATTTTAATTAGACACGTTTAGACATGAAAATAAATCAGAATATTATTCTAATAATCATACTTTCGAATCGTCATTTGAAAAGATTAAATTAAATTAAAAGTTATCTCCAGTTCGGAATACAGATTCTAGATTCAGATCCAAGAAGCACTAGCCAAACGATAGTTGTTCATTTCCATCCCATCACGATATACGATGTAGCTTCAGTGACTTGTCATTTCTTTTCAATTATATTCGAGTTTTAGCCGTGATCAGTCAGCTTGTGACCACGAAAGCTTCGTCGGAACATGAATACGTAACATTCAATTGGTTATATAAAAATAGTCAAATTTACTCCTTTTTTAACGGTGACTACTGTAATTTACAAAAAATATATTATGTTAAGAACTTTTGTCTGATTTAAACAATCATAAGTAGAGTTTATGTTATTCTAATCGTATACAGTAACAGCCTGTTAATGTCCCACTGCTGGGCTAAGGCCTCCTCTCCCTTTTTGAGGAGAAGGTTTTAGAGCTTATTCCACCACGCTGCTCCAATGCGGGTTGGTAGAATACACATGTGACATAATTTCAATGAAATTAGACACATGCAGGTTTCCTCACGATGTTTTCCTTCACCGTCAAGCACAAGATGAATTTTAATCACAAATTAAGCACATGAAAATTCAGTGGTGCTTACCCGGGTTTGAACCCACGATCATCGGTTAAGATTCACGCGTTCTAACCACTAGGCCATCTCGGCGTTCCCTAATCGTATAACATTATATTAATATAAACCTGTACAATGACAATTAATAAGTTATTGTAATATATATACTTATGAAGCATATCTTGATTTTATCTCCTTTATTTTAATGCAACCTGTGGATCCAGCTTTCTTCCTTCAGGAAAATGCCCTACTTATTACACAAAGACCAGCGACGCACTTGCAAACTCACCGGTGTTGCAGGTGTCCATTGGCGGTGGTAGTTACTTTCCATTAGATGAGCCACCAGAGCTCTTACATAAAAAACACAAGTAAATAAAGGCCCATTTTAATAAATATATTAAATAAAAGTTGAGCATATTAGCCTATTAAAATTGATTTAAACAACAAGGTACGTATGACAAGCAGTCAGGAGCGAGGATATGTTTTTCGTTTGATTATATTTTTATAATAAGAATAACTTTAGTACAAGTCGAGTGATCTCGGAGAGTCAAGTGCTCTTTAAAGCGGTAACAATTTTCTGTTCGCATTCAACGATTCTGAACTAAGCGAACGTTTCCTTTTACGTTGAAAGTTATAATTTTTATTTGATGAATTTATTTATTTTCTATTTAAAATGGTACGTGGTCATCTACACACTTAGATGTTAAGCACTATCGTTGAGTTTCTAATTAAACTGGCTTATTTGACGAGCCGGTTGGTGTGGTTGGTAGAACACTTGCCTTTCACGCCGAAGGTTGTGGGTTCGATTCCCACCCAGGACAGGCATTTGTGTGCATGAACATGTCTGTTTGTCCTGAGTCTGGGTGTAATTATCTATATAAGTATGTATTTACAAAAAAAAAAAAGTAGTATATGTAGTATATCAATTGTCTTGTTTCATGATGAAACAACAGATAGCCGTGTGTGAAAAATGTCCCAGGATATTATTATTATATTATTATAATTTTATCTATATCTATAAATGCCTATTCGCAATTGAATATAACATTGTAAATAAAAAATAAAATAAAATAATAACAGGTCTTATAAGTTATGAATACCTATCGAGACAGGCTTAGACAAATACCTGCAGAATCTAGAACCATTCAAAACTTTGAGTTTGTTTGTTACATTTTTAATGAATCACGGGTTAAATTATCATTTACGCAAAAATCATACGTATGTAGTGATTTAGAGATTTATATATATATATATATATATATATATATATATATATATATATATATATATATATAGATTGATAGAATATATTATATTGTATTGACATAGTGTATATGGTTTTGAAATGTTTATATTATAAAGTATTACGTTTTTCAAATTTCTGAAACGAGCTGATCTCCTTTATTACTCCCATTGCTATCTTTTTGCCCAGTGACTTGATTGCGGTGCTAGTAACGGCGCTTCGGGGACTCTTAAAATGCTCATATTTAGAGAGGGCACTTCGGATAACTCTCAGTGTTTTACTGAGACGATTCAGGTAACGTAAATGAACTTAAAAAGATTCGATTAGACTTCGATTTACATATTATACTTATTTAAAATAATCGAGTATCTATATATTTAAGGAACATAATATGTCTTACTGTGCTTATTTATATAAGCAGTATATAAAAAGTAATTCGAATAATTTAAGTTGTACGACCAATATTATCTCAATGAGTTAAATAACATAATAAAAAAATGTATTCAACTTGAGTACTTTCGAATGATACTTTGTAGAATGAATGAAGTAATTCGTTCTTCATTTTCATTTAGTATTCAATCTGACTATTATGCAATTAATAGTTATTTGTTAAATATTGCCAATTAGAGTTGTTATTTACAATTTTAATAGTTTTATTTATTGTTTCGAAAACAATGCATTGTTTTGTTTTGCGAGGTATTGTTATAATTAGGGATCTATTACAACCAACCCTTTTACCCAAACTGCTGCTACTCGTACCTACTCAATTAAGTTTGTATTTTACTCAATAGTTACTTTCCTACATGTAATACTCTCGCATCGTTCTAACAAGAAGGACGAGAACGCAAGTTCCTTCGCGTTGCTGCTTAAATCATCTGTCAAAGATGCTGAGGCCTATACATGTAATATTATCAGTAAGTTTATTTCTGTATATTAAAAGGTTGGTAGCGCATTGACGATGTAAGTTACGGTTAATATTTTTTATCGAGCCAATATCTATTGGTGATGGTGACCACTTACCATCAGGTGGTCCATATAGCTGTCCGCTCATCTGTGTCTCCTCGTCCTCATCTATGTCTGTAAGTTAAAGCTACTATAACAAAAACTTTCACGTAAGTGCCGACAATTCCACATAGACTTAACGTCTACGCCACAAACAACAACTGAATTTTATATCATATTGTATATTATTATATAAATGGAAAATGCATATCGCAAAAGTTTAAAGTGTATACAAATATACATTTTAAACTGTGTAGGTTTATTACAAATTTAACGATACAAATAATTTTATGGTAATTGCGCGAACAATTTCACATGAAAATGTAACAATACAAATTAAATTTTCCATTTTATATTATTAGTTTGTTAAAAAACAATAACCGATTAAATTCAGTCAATATTCAACGATCAGGGCTTTATGAATATATTAATTGTAGCGAGCATATGTTTGTACTGTAGAAATAATACTAGGAAATAAATATTATACATTTGTTCGTAAAATGAAAAGATAAGATGAATATGTATTTTTCTGACTAATCCAGTTTCTTAAATTATAGTCACTATTTCTTGCTCTGTTATATATACACACAGACACAGATATAAATTGTGTGGTCATTCTTTCAAGAATCAAACTTAATAATATGAATCTTACTTTGACACGTAATTTTTAACTGTTTAGAGCTCTGGTTCCGGCTGGAGATTCTACAAAAACTGGAAAGAAATATCAGCTAACGAAACAGAATGACACATAGCATTTCTTATTGGTGGTAGAATAAAGCTGTACTGTGTGACGCGACATTGTAATTTATATACCTACTAATTTCCGCCCGCGTGTGATCCCCCACAAGGGGGTCAAGTGGTGGGCACATATGTCCTTTTCTGTAGCCTGAAACCGTGTTCGCAAAATTTCATGATAATTGAGTGAGTATTTAAGACGCGAACGCGTAGGAAATAATCAAACTCACTTTCATGTACGCATTTATAATATTAGATAGGACTTAGCCTTATTCAGGTTATTTATTTTTACGACAAATTGGGATCTCTTCAGGCGTTCGTGTGGCAGTCGTGATGAAGTAACAAATATAAGATTTTCTTTATATATGTATAATATTAATTTGATACATATGATATTATCTTCAAATCTTTTAAATATATAAGGTGATGATGGAGTACGCTAAATAATGCATGATCACTAAACAAATACTATAAAAACTGAACGTGATTTTTTAGGACACGCGTATTCTGAGCCCTTAAGTGGGCTCCCAACATCCGACTGAGTATCTTAACGACTCGGCCCCCGCCCGGTGACGCTGTCTAGGCCATTTGTGCAAACAGCAACAGGTCAATTCGAAAAAAAAAGTGATTTTTTTTTATCGATAGCGTCACGAGGCGTTAAGCCGCGCAGGAAATGTGAATAGAATCGTTTTAAAAATATATTTGTAAAGCAAGTTTGAATTTGGAATTTTATTCATGTAAATGTAAAAATAATTAAATGTCATGTTGAAGTGTTCCATTTTACATTTATGATTATTTGCTACATTGAAGAATATTGTTTTGTCTGATAAATAAACTACGTAATTATTTTTAACTGCCGTTACTCCTAAAAATTACACGCCAAATACATTTAAGATGTGTAATTATGTTTCACTAAAAAACCCGCATAGTTTCAGACTATATTTTTTAGATGGCACAATGCGATGGCGTCACACTTGTAAACTGTCGACAGGCCATCAGTAATTTTTTTCTATTATGTTGCTTATCGGTACAAGTGTCTAATTTTATGTAACTTATTAATCATTATATTATAAATATTAATATACTAGTGCTTTGTGCAAGCTCGTCTAGGTAGGTACCACCCACTCATCGCTATTCTATCGCAACACAGCAGTACTCGGTATTGTTGTGGTCCGGTTTGAAGGATGAGCGAGCCACTGTAATTTCAGGCACAAGAAACATAACAACTTGTTCCCAAGGTTGGTGCCCGACTCAGATAAATCGATTCCTATGAATCTTGTAAAAATGGGTGTGTATGTGTGTGTTTATATTGTCCAGTATTATTATTATTATTTTGTATCTTTTTTTAAATCTCCCTTTTAACAGGGGTAACTTAACTATCACGCGGGCCATGATCAAGCGTGATAGGTTTGTTAAATATTAAATTGACAATGGTGATATGAGGAACTTTCGTGTAAGACGTGTGGTGTTCAGTATGACTGCTTTTTATAAAAGTGCGAGAGTGGACTTGGACATTTGGAGAATATTGAGATTAGTCTTGAGTGTTTTTGGGATAACGCCTGTACTGGAGAGAATGATTGGTAAAATTTTCACTGTGTTTATTGACCATTGTTTTTATTATTTATTTTAAACTTTTGTATCAATTCTTTTTTTATTTGTTTGTGTTTTATTTGGTTAGACTGGTGAAATCCTAAATACTTATAAGTGCTCATTTCATCCATTGCTTCTATTTGTTCTCCCGTTTCTAACATATATGTATTTGTTTCCGTTTTCCCTCTATTTATTGAATGCATTTTACATTTATCAACCCCAAAGTGCATTTGTATGTCCATAGAAAAAGATTGTGTGACATCTGTTAGTTTTATAAGTTCGGCTTTAGTAGTTCCATAGATCTTTATATCGTCCATGTACATTAAATGGGAAATAAGACAGTGTGTGCCATTATGTTTTAGTTTGAAACCAGCATTAGTATTATTAAGTAAATTGGAAAGGGGGTTGAGTGCCATACAAAACCATAACGGACTAAGTGCATCTCCTTGAAATATTCCTCTTTATATTTTAATCGGGTCAGTAGTAATTGATGCGTTATTCTGATAAACTTTAAGTGTGGTTTGCCACTGAGGCATTATACAACTAAAAAAATTTATAAGTACCGGGTCGATCTTATAAAGTTGAAGTACATATAGAAGCCAACTGTGAGGTACCGAATCAAATGCCTTCTTATAATCGACATGCATTGTGTAGATATTTCGTTTGCTGGTCAGTGCCTGTTTCATTACGATTGTATCTATAACCAATTGTTCTTTACATCCTTGACTATTTTTCCTACAACCTTTTTGTTGTTCTGCTAAAATGTTATATGCTTCTAAGTGCTGATAAATAATTTCGCTAATACATCCTGTCATTATTTTATATATTGTTTGTAAACATGTGATTGGTCTATAATTTGCAGGATTTTTAAGATCTGATTCTTTAGGGAGCATCTAGGTAATTCCAGTTGTTAAAAACTTTGGTATAGTTTCTGGTGATTTGATGAATTGACATATGTGATTATGAATGTATGGATAACTCACTTGCGTCCGCAAGTAAGTTTCTTAAGCCAAAAATTATGTATGTTATTAGTACCAGAAGCTTTCCAGTTATGTGTGCGTTTGATAATCTGAGTGAACGTTTCTATTGGTATGTCTTTAAAATTCATTTGCTCTATATGCGTATTATCTCCGATGTTCTGAAGCCAGTTGGCGTTTGCATTATGTTGGACTGGATTTGACCAAATACCCGCCCAAAATTCGTGAAGTTTTTGTGGTGTGGTGTATTCAGTATTTTGAGTTAAAGTGTTATGATTATGTGTTCCTAAATTTCTGTAAAATGTTCTTTCATTATTTGTAAATGTCAAATTTTGTTGTTTTCTGTGTGTACATGTTAATTATCGTTTAAGCCTTTTAGATGCGGCTATTAATTTTTGTTTTAATGTGTCCAGAAAATGTTCTAATTCAATATTTGGTTCATCGTATTGACTGTGGGTTTTATACTTTACTTTAATATCGTCTACGGTTTTGATTACTCTCTTGTTTCTATTACCTGCAATATATTGGGTTAATCTTCCGATTTCTATACTTTGCAATTCTTTTTTCAATTCTTCTCTGCCATGTCGGTTTTTTAAGGTATTTATTTTGTACTGTATCATTGCTTACTCTAAAAATTGTGCCATTACAGACAGCTGCTGTATAAGCTGCTGAGTAAATTAGTGCATGTAAATATTTAAAATCTTATTGTTATTTAAATGTTTCGGAAGGATCTCATTATTTAATGTTCGTGTAATATTAGCAAATTTACGAGTAGTTTTTTGTTTTGGAATATATGGTCTTTCTTCTGGCTGCATATCTTTAAATCTATTTATTGCGTTATTAAACTCTATTTCGATAAAGCTGGGTGTTAATTTACTATTTTCTAACAAAATACTATCATTTTAATTTTCAGTCAAAGATATAACGTTACCTAAAGTGGTTTCGGGCTGGCTGTGATTTGAGTCTGTTGAAGCTATATTTGATTCTACGGGTATGTTGTGTTCAGATTGATTTATTGCATTTTGTAGTTTTTTGTTTATTTCTATTTTAATTTCTTCTATCTTATCTTTATTTACAAAATTATTGAAAAATATAACTCTTCGCTGATCTGCAGTTCTTTGTTCTGAAAGATGTGCAAGGTGTGGATGTTTGTCTACAACGAGCTCAAATAACTTTTTCCGATAAGCTGTTTTATTTGTTTCTAGGTTTGTTGATTCAAAATAACATCGGACTATATCTTCATTGATTACATTGGACCATTTCATTCGTTTATTATTGTTTGAGTTTATCTGTGGGGCTAGGTGTTCGGACTGGGAAGATTGTCTGAGTGGAAAATCTACTATTTCTCCCTCTGTCTGTATTTTATCTGCCACTTCATTCCTTATCTCATCTAAAACGTTCTGAGGTAGTAATTTGCGCTTGAGAATAGCGCCTAAGAAGGTGATGGAAAGTTTGAAGAAAGTGAATGATTTGAAAGAGAAGTAGATGAAGGTGAGGGCGATTGGTCGGCTGTAACATATTCTTCGAGGGGAACCCGCCTGTTCAGTCCCCCATCGCCAACGGATCGCATGCTGTGACATCCAGCGTCGGCTCCAGATGCGCCCCGGCGACCCCCGGGCAGCGACCGTTAACTATATCTTTTATTACTGCGTTCCATGTTAATCTCCAATGACAAGATTGGGTTGGGTTTGGGATCGTTAGTTTGGGTAGGTGTTTGCCAATGTGTATATGGCTATGTGAAAATATGTATTGGTCAAGATGATAGGACCACAAGAACCAGTACCAGCTACCCGTAAGCCCCTCCACCACGGCAAGGTGATCCCCGGGGGGTTATTATTATTATTATTATTATTATGTATTACATTATATCTTAATTAAATGTAAAGTGTTAATACTAAATCAACTTCAAAAGGATTCTGAATTGTTTTAAGAAAACAAAAGTTTTTTTATTTAATTATTATGTTGCATTGGCAATTAATAGATTTGTATTTAATCCGAGTTCAAGTCGTATAGCGGATCGCTAATGCGCTTTGAATTCATTTTCGTTTTGTTCTCATGCACTTTATACGAACTAATTTATTTTTAAAATACATTATCTTTTATGTTCTGTCATTGTTGCATTTTATTAAGACTTACCTAATGCTCATGAGTACATAACTCTCTCTCTATTTTTTTTTTAATAATATATGTAGACAGGCGTTAGGGCACGTCTCCTAATGGTAAGTGGCCAGAGGCTATAGACATTGGTAAGAAATATTAACTATTTCTTATATCATGCCATCAACGTTGGGAACTATGATGTTATGTCTCTTGTACCTGTAGTCACATACTTCCAACTAGAACACAACGATACTACGTATAACTGATTGGCAGTAGAATATGTTATGAGTGGTTGGTACCTACCCAGACAGGCAAAAAGCCATACTACTAAGTAAACTCATTCTCACTCTTGTAGTCCAATTAGACGGCAATCTGATACGACCAAAGCTATTATCATGGCAGTGTAACACTGACAATAAGCTGTAGGTATAATATAATATTTTTTTATTAAAATAGGTAGGCATACTGACAAAGGGGCCACCTTATAAGTAAATGGTCCCACCTCCACGAACATTGGCATTGTAAGATGTGTTAATCATACTATACCTAGAACCATTAACCTTGGGAACTAACCCAGTCGCGGTAGTACCTATATGACACCTTATATGACACCTTGGCTAGTTTACAGGCATTATATAGTAATATATTTAAATGATATTGCAATGGTGTGATAATTAATTTAAAAAAAAACACGTTTTATTCATTTCAAATTACAATTCAATTCCGTTTCCATTGTCCGATGTTATTTGAACGAATAATTTATGCAATTTAAAGCAAAACCATACTTGATTTGTTTGGTTTAGAAATTAGCGCGTAATGAGATAATTTGAACGCATCGAGCGGACGGATCGACATTAGCGAATGCGTTGAATTATTGGCGTTCTGTTCCCGACATTGCAATATGTTAGTGCAAAATTATGACATGTTTGCTTTGATTTATAATCGTGCAGGTATCGAAATTCGTGCAGCATTAGGATGAACGTGATTGGTTTTATGCATTAGTTATGGGAAAAGAGCATCTGGTTCGCTTGAAATTAGATAATCATGTTTATTATATTTAAGATTATTATATCAGATATTAACGCACATCTACGTTGAGCTTCAACAATCATAAAAATCCAATGAAAAAATACTTGAAACTCCAATGATGCTTGCTCGGGTTAAAAGTCGCAGTGTTGGGTTCTGAACACTTCCTTTTTTACACGCAGTGGAAACCTTCAGAAATGTACTCAGTTTCCTTGAGGGGGAGCCGGGTTATGTGGGATTCTTACCCACTATAACCACTGCGATGGCCGTCCTCGGCGCGGTTCGGGGAGACTGCGGGATGGTGTTGGTATAACATACATCTGCGACTTCTCCGTGTTGTGCTCAGCTGCAGCGGGGTTACTCTTACCACTGGGCCATTTGACTCTTACTCAATTAAATAAAGAATTAGTGCATTTAATAAATTTAAATGGAACAAAATTGCATTTATAACTTTTAAAAAAAAATAGAATATCAAAATAATTATGTATTTATTTTCACTTCTATCAGCGACACTTAATGCAGCAAACAATTTCCGCTACATTCAAGCGAAGTGTCGGACAGCTGAGCCGAAGAAAATCTTCTCGCTCCTTCAGAGATCTTTATTATAACACAACCTATCAACAGTCTATTCACTAACCACCTAACGCTTACGTGATTTTCATATCATTTTGATTCGAAGTATTTTTCGGACTGATATTTTAATTAAACATTGATAATATATAAATATGAAAAGATTTTTCTTTGTTAAGTATAAGTATCGATTGAGTACGTTAGTAGCTCAACTAACCTGTACGAAGGCAGGGAATCAACAACAATCAACTTTAGACAAGATAAAAATCTTGAAATTTTTCAACTTCACACAGATTTCATACTGTTTGAAGTCTTTTAAAAAAACATTTCTTTTTTTCGATTTTTGGTGATTTCTCTAATTTGCTTTTTTTTATTTGTATCGTCTTCCATCTAATTAGTATTGTGTGTGAGGAAGCTGTTATTTTTATACTAACTGTGGCAAGTTGCAAGTTCCAATCGTCTCCTCGAGTAATATCTTCCAATACCATATTTTCTGCGATCAGCACTTTTTGATTGTGCTTAATTGTACTTCTGATAGTTTCTTGCTTTCGAAATCTCTTCTTAGTTGTTGCCATATTTAAGAACAAGCTGTGACTCGCGGTTTTACTTGTGTTAAATTATGTATTCATTTTATGAAATACCTCATTTAAAAGCCTAAAACCTAATTATATTAATGGAAGCGATATAATCTTTTTTGAAGGTGTCGTGGCAGGACTTTTAAAAAACTAGAAATAAAGTTTTGTGTGAACCAAATGAATGTATAAAATAGTGGCGAAAGGGTATTTATGGACTCGTAATATTCCCACTAACAGTTATATTATTCAAATTTGAAATATTTACGTACTTTGAAGATTACCCCCAGACGAACATACACAGACAAAATAAATAGATTTTAGCAACTTGCAAACAGCCGTATTAACTTTCAAAAGGCAGTGATTTAAAACTAACATACAATTCCATTTTAAATTTATTTGTATACTAAGAGTATACAAATAAATTAACATAACATTAACATAACATAATTAACATGAATATGATCGCGATTGTTCCAAAGAGATAAGAAGGTTATGTCTGGTCATACTGCGATAGGAAAGGGATATCAGTGCAGATGGTAAAACGCTCTTGTTAGCTCTATTACGAGATAGAATTAATTCAACGATAACTCAAGTTTAGTCCTTTCAATGATTTTCTGAAATTATATTTTTCGTGTGCTAAAACCAGTGATAATATAGTTACAGTAAAATTTGTTCATTAATTATTGCCTCTAGACTTAATATTTAAATAGCATATTAATGCTTGAAATGCAAAATCGCTTGAGTTCAAAATATACTTTATTTATGAGAATTTCTAGAACTTTTGAATCTTAATTTTACATTTTGTCCTGTCAGTTCTACGTGGAGCCGTGGAACTGCTTCTGGACATGAGATGAAGCGGTGAGAAAATCAAAAATATATTTTTCTTAACGTATGCTTTTCAGACTTTCAAATTAATTAGAAGAATGCCACGAATCTCGCCACGAGTAATGCTTGGTCCTTAGGAATTTTCTATCAAAGCCTTTTAAGTTAATAAGTGACACATAAAATATCGTTTCCATTGCGGATTTTAACTTAAAAATGAATACTTACTTAAAAAAATATGAACACGTAGATTTCGAAGCATGAATCGATTTATAAAGAAAGTTCCTAACAATTGTTGAAGTATTTAATATCAGCATACTTAATGCAATTTATAAATGTCCAAGTACATCGATGATATTGAATCCGTCGACTCTATTAACAATGCAAATACTGTAGCCCCAGCTAGCTCCGTAAATGCACTGAGTTAGCCACCACATTTATATTTCATATAATATAAACGAATTTGAACTTTATGTTCAAGGGATAAGAATTAATGATGTGAATGTTATAAGTCGGCCAGTTTATCCGGCATTGTTTGCAAATCCAAACTTATGCAGCGGCGTGTTTACAAGGATCGTTTGTTGCCGTCTTAATGCTGGTAGTTTAAATTGTCTTCTGATTTTGTTTGTTATTCGTTTGTATTGCTTTCTTGTTCTTGGTGAGATTAATGTTTATTGCTTTCTGAATTACGTGAAATGGTTTAAATCGCAGCTGGCATACATTTGTAAATATAAAACGTAAAAAGTATTTAACTAAAACAAACTTTTTAAATGCAATATTAAATTTATTTTAACTTTGACTACGTTTCTAGAATTCTCATAAATCCTTACTTTTATACCTCAATAATTTTATTCGTAACATTGTTGGCACTGATCCTAAACCAGTCTAGATAAAACATTAGGAAGTGGGGAGCGCAATGAGGCGTTAAGTTTAAACGTCGCACACCGTCACCGGATTTATTTGCTATTCGAAAACCGCGTAAAACACAAGGCAAGGTAATGAACAAGGGCTTCTAAGTCATTACCTATTTATGGACAAGTTTATTACGCGGTTAAAAACTTTTTTATAGTCTCACGACACGATACAAATACGATAAAAATTTATATCGTTTCCTGTAAAAACTATGAGTTAATCTTTATTATAATAAAATAATTATTAATTGTGTGATGTATAAAATATATTATATGATGTATAAAATATATTATAATACGAGTAATTCTAGGGGATTTTGACTCATTATAAAAGTGATGACGCATAAAAACACCGCGCATAATCGTACGATTAATGTACTATTTCAAAGCTCCTCGAACCAAAACAGGGAGGGTAATGAATGAGGGCTTCTAAGCCATTACCTATTTATGCGCGAGTTTATAACGTAGAGATAATGATTATTTACAACTTCACGACATTCAGAGAATATTTTCAAATAACATTATTACTTATATTAATTCAAACGTACTTTACTGGTGGTAGAGCTTTATGCAAGCTCATCTGGGAAGGTACCACGCACTCATCAGACATTCTACCGCATAACAGCAGTACTTGGTATTGTTGTGTTCCGGTTTGAAGGGTGAGTGAGCTAGTGGAATTACAGGCACAAGGGACATAACATCTTACTTCCCAAGGTTGGTGATGTAAGCGATGGTTAACATATCTTATAATACCAATGTCTATGGGCGTTGGTGACCACTTACTATAAGGTGGCCCATATGCTCGTCCGCTTATAAAAAAATTAGCTTATTTGTTTAATTATTGGTATTTCTTTAGCATATAATAATTAGTTATTATTTATAATTGATATGTTAGTAAATAACATATTAAGTACAAAACAGTGTATTAATAATAGAGTCGTAAGCGTGTCGCATACCTTAAATACCTTCATCTGATCCCGGGACCGGACGTGGCAGTTATTTTACGCTACATAAACATTTGATTTGGTGCGGGAACAGCCAGATATTTTTACCACTTTGTATGCGAGTTCTATAACTCGGGAACGTGGAAATGAATAACGCTTGTCGCCTCCACAATGCGTAGAGCTTTGCAAACATTTATTTAAGTAGGACAACCAACAGACACAATATCACATTGATTTTTTTTTATATTTCCATCTCTTTCTTACTTTAATCGCTTTCATGTCTTCCTTACTTAAAAATTCCATTTTCAAAGTTTTTTTGTTTCAATAGGATATCTCAGTGGGTAGACGGCTATTTTTTATATAATAAGCAATCTAAGTAATTTCCTACGAAATGGCAATATCATTTATTAACACCATTTATTCTACCTGTTATTATTGAGTTTTGTTGGTATATCTAATCTTTGTGTTACAAACTCATCAAATATTCTACCATCAATCATTATTAGCACTCTTGTTACTCGTTGTTGTGTTCCAATTCAAACGGTAAGTGACTCACAGGGTTATACCAAACATTTATATTTTATTGAGCGTCTTAACGGCGTTAGGAATATTTTGTAATTCTTGTAATGTGTATTCTTGTATTATCGGTGGCATTTCATCTGGTGATCTATTGGTTATTCCTCCCAATGTTAAATAAAAACTATTACCATCATATCATTTTACATCAAATTACACGTATCCTATTTGTAGTTGTATAATTTGACCAACTTGGCCGAGAATGACAAAGCAAAAACAGCATATCACATAATAATTGCAGCTTAGATTGTGGAAGAGCTGTTCTCCATGCAAAAAATAATGATAAAAATTACACATATCTGATACTAAGAAGCGCTATAATATTCGAAGGATGTGCAGCTTTATAAGCTTAACATGTGTTGCTTCTTCAAAAGTGTCCACTGTTTGTTGTACTTTCTTTATTTTGATAAGTTTTGAATTATATACAGTATATTATTTACTAATAAAAAAATTAAGTACAGTAAAAATTAGTAATAAAATATATTTACTTTTCTTAAACCATCATATTTCCACAGACTTTATTTCGGTGCTTTCAGCACCTTTCTTATTGTATAGATTAACGTGATGTTTGAGTTACCTGCATATTTTTATTACCCGGCAATATCACCATTCACTATCAAATGCAAAAATAAATTTATAGAAATTATTAGAAAACCTAGATCCTTAAAGTAGAATTTTGTGAACTATATACTTCTTCTATTGTTATTTTTCTTTACATTGTCTTCATTGAATAGTTGTTATTGGTTTTAAAATTGTGGGGCCGTGGATGCGTGAGTTGGGCCTCACGTGGCCTATTTCAGTCGGCTCCGAGGAGGATGGCAGCTATGATGGCTTCGCACTGCCGTATGCACTAGCGAGGAGTGCGGGGGGCGAGATTACCTTCGCCCCCCCGAGGCGAGCTACGCCGAGCCACGAGCGGAGCACAGCACGGGACGGGAGCCGCGGGTGCGATATACCAACATGATCTCGCAGCCTGTGCCGAGTTTAATAGTTTTAGTGGGTAAGAATCCCACATAAAAAAAGAAAAAATATAATGATCTACAATTGTGAATTATAACTTTAAAATCTAAATATAATAATAAATAAGATATATACTATAAAATCGTGATTGAATATCCACCCACACGCAAACTAATAAGTCTAATAAGGTAAAAATTCGATCAAGGATATGTTTATTTTATTACATTTGCTTCCACTAAGAAAGGAATTTTCGAAATTTCAACTTTTAAGGAAGGAATGGAAGAAAGGAAATGGAGGGGTAGTTTGTATGAATTTTACATGTTTGATTTCGCGACCGGCAGCTAGCTGACCGGCAGAAGGCTAGTAAAAAATCTATCTTAGAAAAAAATTCAAAACAATTTAACAAACCGCGAACGTTCAGAAAAATGATAATTGACTCCGAAATTAACCGAGTCTCTTTCATTAGTATTCCATTCATTGAAGATTTTTGCAATCCTAACTTCGATGTTATTTCTGCTCCCTTTTATTCTTCTGAATAATTTAATTTTATTACATCCTGCTCCCTAGCGGCCACTTCAACTTCGAAGTTCTTATAATTGCCCGAATTTTGTTTTAAGATTTAGTAATGTTTAGTTTAAGTTAATGACGAATTCAAATGGTTGTTTTGGACAACATAAATTGAAATAGTTTTGGAAGATACACATCCTGTGATTTATTAAGATCGTGTTGTATAATTGAGCAAATATTTGGAGATATTTACCCAGAATCTATAGGTATAGGGAGAAATACAAAAGGATATATACTAGAAAGTAACCTGTGAAATAGCAAATCGAATTGCGTATGAGCCTGTCTTAAAGAATCGTATGTCTTAAACAATTATTAGTTGTCAATTTATACTATTATTAATATCTATTTGAATTAGATATCACAGGCTTGGAATGTGACTTTATCAGGAATCAAGCAGTTACTCTATTTTATAACACACGAGCCGAACCCTAGCAAAACCGAATAGTACTCCTTCTCAAAGAAAAGCAAAACCTTTATTGGTTTTGCTTTTCGTTGAGAAGGAGTATATTTGTAGTAAATACATTTAAAAAAAGTCCATTAAATAGAAAATAAAAAACGATATGTTTTTTAATTAATAAGCTACATTAAAAACTTGTATTAATTATTTATAATAAACATTAATTTATACACTTTAAAAGCAAATGGTTCTTATTTTAAATACAGAAATATCATGAATAGAAATGTATTAGAAACAGGAATTGGAAAAATATATGAATGTTTTGCCCACTTTATAATAGGTGAGTATACATACATGCATGTATGTATATATATGTTAACTTTTATATTCAGATCAGAACAAACGTAGCGCAACCTTTGATCGTAGTCTATGAGCATAAAATATTTTTTTAATTAAAACGTCACGAATTCAACGCTCTAATTTACATTTATGTATATATTTTTATTAAATTTGTTATTTTTATATCGGCTGTTGGCGTCTGATGAGAAATTTATAGAATAAAATATTATGCTAATATGGTAAAACTACACACTCAGATTAAATGAAGTTTTTCATTAATTTATTTTAGGAAGGCGTTGATACTTGTACTGATAGAAGAATAATCCACACCTTTAAGACCATCAATGCACTGTAACTAAAGCATGTAAGACGTTTTGTACCTTATATCTGTATTAATACTAGCTCACTCCACCCTCAAAGTACCGCTGTAGTAGAAATAAATGGTTTCTATATTCAGAACTGCGCAGGTCTTAACTCGAGTAAAGTGAAACACGGCGAGAAACGTGCATGTTTATAACTGTATTACATATTGTGTAGATGCACATACACACAGCAATACATGTATGTACATGCATACTAAAGAAGAACAAAAACATTAAGTTAATCGTCTTTTGTTCTTCCTTTCTTTCTTAAATATTAAAAAATAACAATATTTACCGATTATGTTAAGCATATATTGTAACTTATTTATGTAGCTGTGGATTTATTTCAATAAATATTTTTAGAAGACAATTACAAGAAATGTATATCGTACCCATATAAACTTTGCGCAGGTTTTTTTTTATAGAATAGGAAGGTGGACGAACATATGGGCCACCTGATGGTAAGTGCATACCACCAACCACCACCAACGCTCATAGACATTGTCATTGTAAGAAATGTTAACCATCGCTTACATCACCAATGCGCCACTAACCTTGGGAACTGTTATGTTTTATTCATTTGTGCCTGTAATTAAACTAGCTCACTCACCCTTCAAACCGGAACACAACAATACAAAGTACTGCTGTTTTGCGGTAGAATATCTGATGAGTGGGTGGTACCTACCCAGACGAGCTTGCACAGAGCTCTACCACCACATAACATAAATTGTATTTAAGCTCCAACAAAAATTGTATTTAAGCGAAATGTTGTTTGATATTAATGGAGGTAAAGACAATTAGCCTCTAAATATCGAGAGGTAAGTTACTAGCATCGGTTCTTCTTAGGTCTAAGATGGAAATATCTAGATTTCCAGATCATCAGACTTTATTTTAAATTAGATGTTTTAATTTGCTTCGATTGGAATATTAGACATTCCAACGTTATTGAAAATAGGAATAACAAAATCAATACACGGTAACGCTTAAAAGATACATTTGAAATGCTAATCAAATGTAAGATACAAAATTCAAGCTTACTAGCGAGCGTGTCGCACACTTTAAAACGTGCAAGGCTGAAATTACATTATCATATTTATAAGATAATATTTCATCCCATTTTGGCGTTCTTGAGAGCAATTATAGTTTTACAGAGCAATGTAAAATATCATATTGCGAATTTTTGCGTTTTAATGTTTATAAGACTGAATTTAAAGAAGAAGAAAACTTTGACGGAATATTTTCAATAATTAAGCGAGGTAGCTGCGCACAGTTGGAAAAATGCATCGACCTGTAATCTTAAGGATATGGTTTGGAGCTTGTTAGCTGCTTATTGTGATTTAGTGACTTTCATCCGACTCGTGCTGCTTTTAAAATAAATTATATACAAACGAAGCATCAATCTGCGATCTTAGTTTAAGTTCAATGACTTCAATTCATACGATGAAATGATTATTTTAATGGCATGCGATTTATTTTAGTAATACAGTATTCTGGTTAAATTATATAAATATAATATATATTTTTTTTACAATTAATAGGCCAGCGTTTGAACGTTGACTTGCCTGATGTTAAGCATCGACACGGTCTAGGATTTTTTTTTTTAAATGTATAGGCTAGCGCTTGACTGTTATCACACCTGATGGAAAGTGAGATACAGTCTAAGATGGAGCGCGCTTGCCTAGAAGATGCCTATTCACTCTAGACTTGAAGGTACCCACATTGTAGGTGGTGGGGAAAACGGAGGTCGGGAGGGTATTCCAGACCTTGGCGGTGCGTATCAGAAACAAGGAAGCAAATCGTTTCGTACGTATCTTAAATACGTCAACTACGTACGGATGCAGATCTTTTCGATGCCTCGCAGTTCTATGGTAAAAAGGTGACGGGGGAACCAAATTAAATAGTTCCTGAGCACACTCTCCGAAATATATCTTGTAGAATACCGACAGACAGGCAACTTTACGACGATGTTCTAAGATCTGGAGTTTTGTGACCAGTCTGGTCTGGTTGCCAATGAGCCTTCTAGCACGACGATCCACTGAATCCAAAGCTTCAAGCTGGTACTTAGCAGAGCAGAGTTTTAGCTTTGGATTCAATGTTTTGTCCAAAGTTGAGTTTGGATGTTAATGTAACTCCTAGAAGCTCTATACTGTCGGTGATGGGTACAGATACACCTCGGAAAGTCGGAGTCAGATGGAATGGACTCCTCTTGGCGGTGAACAAACACGCTTGAGTCTTGGTAGGATTAAATTTGACTTGGTTATCATCGCCCCAATTCGATACCTCTTCCAATGTCAAATTGATGTGTTCTACCAGGCCTCCCTGTGCTGACGAGTTTCTGCTGCTTTAGCTCGGGAACCGGATATGTATATCTTCGTTACAGTGCTGTCGCCTGCTTACCCAAAGATACCGGGTTTCATACTTATATGCAGCAGGAAGAGTGTAGCGGAGAGAATTGATCCCTGAGGAACACCGGCATTAATCGCCATTAGATCAGACGAGTAGCCATCTAAGACAACTCGAAATGATCGTCCACTTAGGAAATCTGATTTCCAGTTGCAAAGGTCAACAGGTATCCCGTAGCTAGGAAGCTTGCTCAAAAGCCCCTTATGCCAGACCCGGTCGAAAGCCTTGGACACGCCAAGTGAAATGGCTAACGCTTCACCGTACTTGTCCATGGCCTCGCCCCAGATGTGAGTAGCGTACACTAAGAGATCTCCTGTTGATGAATTCCGACGAAAGCCGTACTGCTGGTCCAATAGGAGATCTTTTTCTTTAAGGTACGCTTGGAGTTTGTTCTTCAATACACGCTCCATACCTTTACAAAGTATGGAGGTGATTGCTATTATTTATTATTTATTGTAGCACGCTTGCCATAAGAAACCTGCTTATTCTGGATTTGAAGACACCAAAATTTTACCTATCAGGAAATATGAACTCAGGTAAAGCATTCCACAGTTTCGCAGTGCGAATGATGAATGTAGACTCAAAGCGCTTCGTATGTAGGCGGAGAATTTCCACTGTGTACCTATGGCGCTTTATAAAAATAAGGAGCTTATATTTGCCTTTGGTCGCGTTTGCCTGGCCGTTCGATAGTAAGTTAAATATAATATCACGAATAAGTGACGATGTAAGTGATTTATTTTTATAAGACCAAAAAGAAATAATCAATAAACTATTGCCTATCCCGTTATAAAAAATTATTCTTAAATCTTTACTTAAATAAAAACCCTCAACTAGCCATAACACGATGTATTTGTCACTTTAGCGGTCGAAATGTCCCCAAAGGACTCTGAGTCTATTCTATAAGAAAAACTATATTGCCACTATTATGGGGACAGATAAAGAATGAATTATCTATAAAGATAAAGTGGACGGTCTTTGCCTTCGAATATTAGAACAATTTTCTTTGTCAGCGTATTTGGGAAAATATAAAAAAATATATATATTCGTTAACCATTACTAAATTCTGTTTTATTCTCCTTTTATTTTACTATTATCTCAAACATAGGACCGATTGTTAAATCATTCGTAAGCTGTAAGATCAAACTAACCGTCCTTTTAAAAACTATATATACTTCAGTGTAGAACTGTCAAGCAACTTAGTAGATACTCTATAAAACTGTCTAAAATAAGCAGACTGATGTGATGTGCAGTTGAATTTGCTCTGCTAAAGTAACCGCTAAGTTCAGTTTCGAGTTGGAAATTTTACCATATTTTATGCTGATTTATAAAAATAAGGAGTTGATATTTGCCAATGGCAAGCCGCCTTGTTGCCCATATAGATTACCGTTTTAATTATTTAATAATCATTAAATAAACCCACTTTATTGTATAACTATTTACAGTACTATATCATTTACTTTCGAATTCGGTATACATATATCTATGTGTAGGAGTTATTGCAATAATTATAAATAAGAATATAATATACTTTATTGTATATTAAAGAGTTACAGAAATATACAGTTATAAGCAAAAACAACAAAAGCTTAGCTTACCCTTTCCTCTCTGTTCATTAACAGATTTTCTTTTTTATTTAATTGGTAGCTATTGACGAGCTTTTAAAGTATGTATGAGTATGGTTTTTATTTTTGGATTTAAACGTAGGAAAATATATTCTACACATGAAAATTCATATATGTTTTTCTCAAAATTTAATAATGATTATGGTCGAATAAAAAGAAGGAATTACCAATGTTTACCTTTTAATTAAACTTAAATATTTATTAAAACCTTTGGAGTTTTTGGCTTAAGAATACATGCTGTATTTTTTTTAAATCGTTTTTTAATATTATTTTTAATTTTCATTTATTACTTATTATCACTCTTTTTTTTTAATTCATTTCTGCAACATTCTTTTCATGTTGTAAACACAAGCAGAAGCTTAGAATGATCTAAGTTTTCTAATTTTTCAAGTGAACAGTAAAATCAAACTTATTAATATTTCAAATTATATACTGACTCGTATAATTACATTTACATACTTATTAATATGTGAATAAGCTATAAATGAAATGATTTACCATAACTTTTTTTTCTCCCTTTTCTGGCGTGTATCTACGCCATTTGAGCGCAAAATATTCTGCCAATGTCACGTATAAAATAGATGACACATATGATATGAGATTATTCCGTTTCAAATTTTGAATCGTTTAATGACGATGAGTGAAAACTATGTTATTCTACAGTAGATATCTAGAAAAATATTATAATTAAATAAGAAAATATTTGAACACAACATATAAATAATATAATAATAATATAAAATAATAATTTGATAAATGGTGCGTTACCATAACTTTTATGTTACTATGACAATTGTCAACTGTCGACTGACAACTGTCAAATAATGAATTTCACGGATTGTTTTCCAAAATATTTTCTGTAACAGTAGGATCAGAACTTGTTTATATAAACGTCTTATAAAGGAATGTTGTGATTGAGGTCTTAAATCACTTCAGGTGTAAATGTAGGTTTGGTCGAAATACACTTGAGCTGAGGACGTTACTAACTAATGGAGCAGATTAATTGTTAAGGATAATAATTGGCCACTATACGAATGTTTAAGATTGATAATAAATAATACACCAGTAGAAGTAATAAAATTTATTATTTGTTAATTTTAATATTTTTAATATAATAAACTTATGAGATATTTTAAATTTAATTAAAACAAAATATCATATATTGTTAATTCGATGACAGTCGTTCAGTTTTCTTTTTTTATCTCCATGCGCGGGAAAACTATTTTTTAACTTTATTACCAAATAATAGCAACGACGTTCTGAAACCTAAATCTGAATATTTTTATTAAATCAAATACAATATATAAATATTTGATTATTAAATACATTAAGTGAAGTACATAAATAAGTATTTCTAACAATAAGTTTTATTTATTTTCCCCTAAAAAGATACATCAAAAACCTTATTTTTAGATAATATAATTAGGTGGACGAGCGGATGGTGAGTGGTCACCATCACCTATAAGCGTTTGCGCTGTTAGAAATATTAATCATTTCCTACATCATCAATGAGCCACCAACCTAGGGAACTAAGATTTTATGTACCTTGTACCTTTTTTTAACGCTGGAAATACGCATTACGCGTTTCCCCTACGGGAACAGTGGGGGGTATGTGGGGCTCGCCGGTGTTCAAGACGCCGAGTGCGCCCCAAACATCGGAATACCCTCTAAAAAACCAGCGGTACCCTTTCCGTCTTAACGTGGAGCGCCACGGTATCACTTTCGCATGCTACCGTGATGATGTACCTTATGCCTGTAGCAACAGGCTCAATACGAAACGCAACAATATTAATATGCCCAGGGGATGTGGTCGGGTCCTCCAATAAAGGTATATCTAATCAACTTCAAAATCCTGTGCCTGATATTAAGGTCAATTAGGTTTTGTGAACATATTGTGTTTCTGAGCTGCACATTGGTAGTCTTCTACCATATTTATATACTTACAAAACTACTACTAACTACCTCCAAACCTACTGGTGCGATCCAAATGATTCGAACTTGTAACCTCAGGATTAGCAGATTTATTAACTAGCCACTAGACTAATAAGGCAGATCCAATTTTAATACCATTAATATACTTATACACATCAAAACCATAGCGCAAAGTACAAATAAAATGTTATTTTATTACCTTGATTAGGCTTATACCTGATAGGAACTCTGACAAATATTCATTAAACTTGACTTTACTAGAGGTGCAAAACAGTTTTCCCAAGTTGTAATAACAATTTCACGTTCACTAAGCATTTAGGAAAGTACAAATCCGACTTGGACTGTGGTTCCTCGGGGAGCGATGACGTCGTTTGCACACTTGCCCCGAGCTGAGAACTTAGTCGCCATAAAAGAGAAATAAAGATACCTACGAACATACATACAAGTCTAATTGAACTTAAGATATAAATGTAAATTAGCTTACCTATTATGTTTACCGTAAGTATAGTAGCTTAGGTGGCCCAGATAGAATTGCTATGGTCTGTTTTTTTATATTAGTGAGGAACAACTTGTAAATGTCCCAAAGACATACTCGTCTGCTAAAAATATCCTCGCCTCTTGAAGAAAGCAGATTGAGTTTATTTCACCATACTGATCTAATGCGAATAAGTTCTTGGAAGTCGATTATACAGTTATAATAAATATATATTTTTATATTTTAATAAAATAAATCTTTACTACAGTAAATTATTGCTTAGCGTCAGTATATTTACGACTGAAATATAATAAAATAATAACATTTTCTATTTATATATTAATAATAAAAATAATTCAACTTTATATAACTTAAGAATATAATTATCTTGAAAACGATCACAACAGGTGATAACGACTAGAAATAATGGATGGAATTACGCAAGACTTGTCGCCGGGGATTTATCACCGAGATTATTTAGTAGTACAATTATACATTTTGTAATGACTATTATGTAATTAATTACCATTCTAAGAGGTATTAGGATACAGTACAGTAACAGTAACAGCCTGTTAATGTCCCACTGCTGGGCTAAGGCCTCCTCTCCCTTTTTGAGGAGAAGGTTTGGAGCTTATTCCACCACGCTGCTCCAATGCGGGTTGGTAGAATACACATGTGGCATAATTTCAATGAAATTAGACACATGCAGGTTTCCTCACGATGTTTTCCTTCACCGTCAAGCACGAGATGAATTATAAACACAAACTAAGCACATGAAAATTCAGTGGTGCTTGCCCGGGTTTGAACCCACGATCATCGGGTAAGATTCACGCGTTCTAACCACTAGGCCATCTCGGATTTTTTTATTAGGATACACTGACAATGATCTCATCTGAAATTGGAGATATAAATATTATAATTAACATGCTTAGGCAAAAATTCGGTCAAAATACATGAGGTATTTTGACCGAATTTTCGCCTAACCATGGGTCTTAAATGCGGAGCAACTATTAAAACGTACGAGAATGTGTACATTCTAAATTAACTAAAGTACAAGAGTGTAAGCCTGCTAATTTTCTAAGCTACACAGATTTTTTTGAAAGCTAATGATTGGTTGTGGGCCATCATTGTAGCTCAATTTTTTTTTTCAGCCTTTTGCCGTCCACTGCTGGACGAAAGCCTCCCCCATAGAACGCCAACCATCCCGGTAGCTTAATATGGTACTGGAATTGTTGTTGGTAGCATCACTTACTCAACACTTATTCTACCGTCAATTAAAAATAAATTAATTTCATTGGCTGGTGTATTACTTAGATTGACTCATTGTATCCCACATAAGATACGACTAATTATATATAACATATTACTGAAATCTAAACTAGATTATTTAATTGACATTTGGGGCTGTGCCGTAAAAACTAACCTTAAAGTTTTACAGATCGCCCAAAACAAATTAATTAAAGAATTATTCAACTATGACAGACTGACCCACTCCCTTATTATACCAAAAAACTAAAATTTATAACCTGAAACAAACATACACACATAACATATGCGTATTAATTAACAAAATTTTGTCCGGGGACATTCTTAACGAAATATCGTTCAAAAAAGTTTTATTTCTAAAAATATTTACGATTAAAACAACACACCCACATACACACAAACACACACACACACACATCTACAAGTACACATATAAAACACGCACAAATACACATACAACACCAAAAACATTCTTAAGGAAAAAGAAATCCATTTTTATTATTATTATTATTTTTTGTTCTTTTTGTTGTTACTTTCAAGAACACACTTTTTCTGGTCATTGATTTGTACTGTATTTTGTCATAACATTACATCTGTCAATAAGATTAATAAGATACGATTAGATTGTCTACCCTTTTTACTATGTGAAATTTCTTAAATTGCTCTTTAAGTGAACTGTATGTTCTTTGAGTAATCTTTAAACTGAAATAACAATACTTTTGTTCTGATTGAAATTTCAGCTGAGGCAGTCTAATAAATTGCAGAAAAGAGATCATCGGTCAGCGATGTTAAGTATGGTTTAAATTTCAGCACCGATAATAGCATAAATTTATTTACTTTAAGAAATAATATACCTTCTACCAAAAAATAAAAAATAGCTACTATAAAAATAAAACATATCCGGGAGAAAAATGATCCACCCGCTGCTATTTCCGGAGGAAATAGCACTGACTTAAATATCTTTTACAGTATTTCAATTGCATGCGACATACAATTATAATTTGGTACTAGAGATCTTTTTTTTTAAATCTACTAGCAATGCTCTGTTTTAAGGAATTACTAATATTTACACCTCCAATCAAATGTACAACTTGTGTTAAAAGTGGGGACGACATTAGTCCAAGGAATAAGATTGAACCTGCGATTACATCTCTAGGCGGCGCTATTGACGCTTAATTGCGCTGTTAGTTCGCTTAAGAATTTTTTGTTGCGCCTCTATATAACACTTTACACTATTTTCCCGTTATGAGACAGGATTAATGTGTCAATACACACAGCGTCCCATAATGGGACACGTTCCTTGGTCACTGTTCAGTCACCAGGTCGCTTGTCACCCACTAGAAACAAAACTGAAATATTGATGGTAAGCATATTTAATATTTTATTGTTATAACTAAAATAATAGATATTTAAAACAATCCTTTATTATTTAAAAGTATTTCATTACTACATAAAACACATATATTCATTTAAAATTAAATATTAAAGAAAATAATGTTATTAATATTTACTATTAACATAAGCAAATTTTAATATCGGCATCCCATTACCTTATGATATCGTCCGCAAGCGGCGTGCTTCGAAGACATCGTTAAAAACACCCGTTGCCTTAAATAATGTCACGGTGGAAAACGAAACAACGATGTTATTATAATCATTTTTGCAACGAAACTAAAGAGACTAATTCAGCACATGAGAACTAGATAAAAATCTATATAAAAAAGTTATTTATTATATTAAGACTTCGTCGGTCTCGAATAAATTCCAAGTTGGAATTTAAGTGCGACGTTTTCAGATATAACGTTAGAATAAATCACTATTCGGCTACGAAATGATCCAAAATATTACTGTTATTGTCTTTGCTTTCTCAAATTGCGAAAATGTAAGTTATCTCCACCTATTTGATTCTTGTGCTGTGTTGTGTTTTATAGACAACCATAACTCCTAATATTTTTCTATTAAGAAGGTAGTATTTTTGTGTTCCGGTTTGAAGAGTGAGTGAGCCAGTATAACTACATGCACAAGGGACATAACTTCTTTGTACCCAAGTGGCGAAGAGGCGAGGCGAAGGAATTGGTAATATTTCTTACAGCGTTAATGAATATTTGGCATGGCGACCATTTGGCATGCAGGTGACCCATTTGCTAGTGTGCCTACATATTTCCTACATAATTTCCTTCTACATTCATATCACTTTGGTTTGGCGTGTTTTATCTACGACCAATTTAGTTCTTCATGTTATATGATATTTTTCTCAAATAAATAAAAAATATTCATTTAGTCTATATAAAAGTATTATATTAAAATATCGAATTTGATTTTGCTATAATATCCTTAAACAAATATATAGCTAAGTATTTTATTGTCGTATAAATATATTATTAGTATTGAAATACTCTAACATGAACTGGAATTTTTGAATTAACAGTCAAAGGAAATTCCTCTAAAATTCTATGTCGTATAAGTGGATTACTCGAGGAACTATTCTTTTAACCTACTTGTGTCTTTGAATACATCAAAATGCACAGGCAAGTTAATAAGCTGCCTTAATATATAATATTATATACATTAGACAATATATATATATTTAAAAGTGAATGATATTATATGAATTTCATGTTAAAACCCAAAAATAAATTTGTATTGTAGTGTAGTATATAAGCAGCTGACACATGGTATTGAGGGCAGTAATAAATTTATCTTCAAACCTTAAACATCTACTTTATTTACCTAGTCCCGTCCTTACATGGCGACCCTGCCATTTAAGGTTCGGTTTCGGGTTCTAACGAAGTGCAGTATAACAATATAATGTCGCTCTGTGTAATATTGGACATTCGTGTATTTAATTGTTCGAACGTTAGTAGCGTCATAATACAAAATGGGCAAAGAACAAAGTAAAGAACAAATTGTGATTGCACAAAATGCCGCAGGAGGCGTGAATTCGGCCGACGTGGAACTATACACTAAAATCAGAAAGTGACAAATATAATTTTGGGTATTTTTCTTTTACTTTTAATTTTGGGGGCAAAGTTTGCCATATATAAATTATATAAACGCTGCCACATAAACTGGATGCGTCAGGAGATGGCCAGGAGCGCTTTCAGACGTTCGAGGCGTGGACCAGAGACTGGAGAAATAAATCAGGAACGTGTCGTTTAGCCTGGAGACGCATCAATAGATGCTTATAAAAAAAAATAGGAGTGTAAAAGTGTGAAAAATATATAAAAGGAGAAGTGAAATAGTGTCATCAGCAAAGGTGTTATGGTATTATAGACAATAGATTTATTCATATTTTATCATTATTTTTAAGTGTATATTTTTAAGCCATTTTTTGTTATTTTTCGGTACTAAATATTATATTATGTTTCTTAAAGTTGTTAGAACAGAAATATTTAGAGGCAAAAAGTTTATATGACGAATATATAAAATATCGTGACGAGTTAAACTTTAATGCATCTAAAGGGTATATAAAAAAGGAAGAGATAAATTACTTATTAGTTGCTTGCGAAGAAATTGAATCGCTTTATCAAAAAATTCAAACAACTTGTTTAGTTAGTGACCAAGATTTTAGCACCATGACTGACTTTGACATGAAAACTGCTACTTCTCTTCTACCTATTATGACAGGAGATGAAGAAGTTACTAAAAAATTAATAGATTGTATCGAATTCTATAGCCAAACCATTAGGAAAGAACATGAACAGTTACTTATTTCTTTTGTCCTTAAAACGCGTTTAACTAAAAATGCCAAATTACGTTTGTTATCTAACTATGAATCTTCCACAGAACTTATTGCCGACATGAAAAATAATCTGTTGACTAAGCAGTCAGCCACGGCACTACAAATAGAAATGTTAAAATCTAGACAAGGTTCGCAGAGTATTGAGGAATTTGGTAAGAAACTTGAGGATTTATTTGTTGAATTGACTATTTCCCAAGCTAACGGTGACGATAACGCGTTTAAAATATTGAGACCCGTAAACGAAAAATTAGCAATACAGCGATTCACCGAAGGTTTGAGGAACAGTCGATTAAGCACTATTTTAGCGGCCCGCAACTACTCAGAGCTGAAAGATGTTATAAGAGCAGCCAAAGACGAGGAACTGTCGCGTCAAGGCTCTTTTACATCAGCTGGAACGATTTTCACGACTCAACATCGAGGTAAGTACCAACCATCTTATAGGGGGCATAGTAGAGGTCGAGTATTAAACAACGCACGCCAACATTACACGCCAAATAGTTCATTTAGGCCGATGCCGAATCAAACATCTAGTTTATACCACCGAGGAAACAATAGAGGATCCACAAGTAATTCTCGAGGACGCGGACATAATTTTGAACGTGCAGTATCGCGAGGTAGAAATAATAACGGTAGAAAACAGCATGGGTATCTTATGAATCAATCCCAAAACGATATACAGGTTACTACTTCGGAAAATAACCAAAATTTAGTTTCTTCGATCCTAACTTTATTCTAGCATGCAATACATATAATAATTTCGTAGAGTTTACAATATTAGGTACCAAATATAGAATGCTAGTTGACACGGGCGCCTCGATGTCAGTGATTAAATACGATGTAATAAGAGATAGGAATATTCCAATACATCCAAAACGCGTAGCCGTAAATGGTATTGGTGGCACCTCGTACACCGAGGGCTATGTTTACATACCGTTTACCTTATGTGGAATAGAATTCAAACATAAGTTTTATGTCTTAAAGAATTTGCCTTGTATTCAAGATGGTTTAATCGGACAAGAATTTTTAACTAATTATAATTGTGTATTAAATTACGAAAATAATACATTTACTTTAAATAGCTTCGACAAACCAATTACGCTCTCCTTAGGTTTAGGAAAATTAGGTAAAAATACATTTATAAAGGTACCTCCGAGGTGTGAAAAGTTTTTTCAAGTTGATTCTTATTTGAATGAATCGTGTGTTATATTTCCCAGAGAATTGTGTGAAGGTGTATTTATCGCTGGAAGTATCTGTCAACCGAAAGAGGGAAAAATATTTATTCAAATTTTAAATACTCGCGAAACAGAAATTAATCTTAGTTATTTTAGGCCTGAAATTGATTTATTATCGAATTATAATATTTGTTCGTTTAACAAAGAAAATTTGGACGGAAAAAGAGTTCGGAAATTATTATCATTAATTAAATTGAATCATTTGAACAAAGAAGAAAGCATTAGTATACAAAGTATTTGTGCGAAATATGCTGACGTATTTTTCTTGCCAGGAGACAAGTTAGGTACGTGTAATCTTTACGAACAAAATATACAACTAAAAGCTAATACGAATCCGGTCTATACTAAACAATATAGATTACCGTTTTCTCAACGTGATGAAATAGAAAAACAAGTTCAAAAAATGTTGGCCAATGATATTATCGAACCCGCTAACAGCGAATGGTCTAGCCCAGTACTATTAGTACCTAAAAAATCAGAAGATAATAATAAAAGCTGGCGTTTAGTGATAGATTTTCGGAAATTAAATGATTGTATAATGCATGACAAATTTCCCCTTCCGAATATAAGTGATATATTAGACTCACTTTCAGGAGCTATTTATTTTTCTCAATTAGATTTAACACAAGCTTATTATCAAACGAAGCTAAATGCTGACAGTAGGAAATATACCGCATTCACAACACCGTCTGGCCAGTATCAAATGACCCGTATGCCTATGGGTTTGAAAACCAGTCCTGGTTCATTTTCACGCTTAATGACAGTAGCAATGTCGGGACTTAATTACGATAAATGTTTTGTATATTTGGATAATTTAATTTGTTTCGGAAGAAATTTAGATAGTCATAATAAAAATTTGTTAGATATTTTAACAAGGCTTAGAAAAGTTAATTTAAAATTAAATCCTGATAAGTGCGATTTTCTTCGAAAAGAAATTTTATACCTCGGACACGTGGTATCAGCGGACGGCATTAAACCAGATCCAGAAAAAATTAAGGCGTTAATTAATTATCCGGTTCCTAAAAACGTAGACGAGCTCAAACGATTTGTAGCCTTTGCGAACTATTATCGAAAGTTTATTCCGAATTTCGCCCAAATCTGTATTCCATTAAATGATTTATGTCGTAAAAATGTAATATTTAATTGGGATAAAAACTGTCAAAAATCATTTAGTACTTTAAAAGAAATGTTAATGAGCCCTCCAATATTACAATATCCTATTTTCGATTATAATAACACATTTATACTACAGACAGACGCCTCAGGGTATGCAATAGGTTCGATTTTATGTAATGCTGATCGTAGACCAATAGCTTACGCCAGTCGTAGTTTAAATAAAGCTGAACGTAGGTATCCAACGATTGAGAAAGAGCTTTTAGCGATTGTTTGGTCTGTTAAATATTTTAGACCGTATCTCTATGGACGAAAGTTCATTATAGAAACAGATCATAGACCCTTAATATTTTTATACAATATGACAGATCCTTCCAGTAGATTGTTAAAATTTCGGCTAATACTTGAAGAGTATGATTTTAAGGTTACTTATGTGAAAGGGTGTGATAATGTAGCTGCAGATGCATTGTCACGCATAGAAATTAGTAGTGAAGAATTAAAGGCGATGAATGATCATATTTTGTCAGTACTTACAAGGGCACAAAAGAAGAAGCTTGATGAAAAACCTTGTAATTCTACTTCGGTTTCTAATATTTCTACTGACGATTGGACTGATCACCCAAGAGTTGTAGAGATGTTAAAACTACCGAAGTATTACACGGAGTTGGTATTTGTGAATGAAGAAGAATGGAGAAAGTTTAAAAAATGCGTATCATTAGAGCGTGGTGATTATGCATACTCGTCGTCAAATCGTACAATTTTTGTGAAACTGTTTACCCAATCCCAGTGTACACGAGCTGTCTCTGTGAGGGAAATGGAATCATTTTGTATCGATTTAAAAATAAATACGTTATATGTAATAAAAGATGAGAATAATTTTCAAATAATTAAAGAGCTAGCTCAGGTTATTAATAAAATGCGTAAGTGGTCCGGACCCCGTTTATGCGTAATTAAAGGAGTTACAAAAATTATAGACGACGATACGAAAAGAGTTATATTAAACGATTATCATATCCTGCCCACTAGCGGACACGCAGGAATAAGACGTATGTTAAATAACATTCGTAAAAAATATTTTTGGCCAGGATTAGAGCATGATGTTAAGCTTTTTGTAAAAAAATGTAGTAAATGTCAACGTTATAAATATTTAAATACCATAAAAGAACCTATGACCATAACGGACTGTGGAAATTCAGCTTTTGATAAGATTTATTTAGATTTGGTAGGTCCATTGACAAGAGATAATAATTATAATTACATTTTAACGCTCCAATGCGACCTCACCAAATATGTCGAGGCATATCCGATAGCAGGTAAGGATGCGCGCACAGTAGCTACAACTCTAGTAAATAATTTTATACTTAGATATGGCATCCCTCGGCAGATCGTGACCGATAGAGGAACTGAATTTATAAATTCTACAATGGAAGAGGTTTGTAAAATTTTAAATATAAGTCAATTACAGTCTACAGCCTTCCACCATCAGACCTTAGGATCACTTGAAAATAGTCATAAACATTTAACATTTTATTTAAGAATGCAAGTTAACAGTCATAGTCAGGAATGGAGTTCATGGATTCCTTACTGGTGTTTTTCGTATAACACTTCTGTACACTCGAGTACAAAATTTACTCCATACGAATTAGTGTTTGGCAAACAATGTAACTTACCAAGTAATCTTAGGTCGACAATAGATCCAATTTACAATTTTGATGATTATGCAATAGAACTAAAATACCGGTTACAAAAGTCACAAAATGATGCTAAAACAAACCTCATAAATTGTAAAACTTTAAGAAAAATAAAATATGATAGAAGTATAAACCCAGTGGAGTATAAACAAGGAGACTTAGTATTGGTTAAAAATGAAAATATTAGCAAACTTGATCCATTATATTTAGGTCCATATACAGTTGTTAAAGATTTATCACCGAATGTTGTAATTTTAGTCAATGGTAAAGAAAAAACTGTTCATAAAAATAGGACAAGACTTTATGTTGAATGATCATTAAACATATTGTTTATTAAGACTTGTGATTATGACTGTACCTATTATGATATTTGATATTAAATTTCAGCACTGCATTATTATACCTTTGTTTACATATTTGTTTTATTTTGTTTAATTATTATTATATTCAATTTTATTTTACTTTTTCATATTGTATTTTGATTAAAAAAAATGTTAATGTATCCAACATTTTTTTTTGTTTGGTAGGGCATGTAGTGTAGTATATAAGCAGCTGACACATGGTATTGAGGGCAGTAATAAATTTATCTTCAAACCTTAAACATCTACTTTATTTACCTAGTCCCGTCCTTACAGTATTTTTTCAACGAAAAACGTCTTAGCGATGATGTTATTTAAACGCAAAAATTTTATTGATAAACAATTTATGATAACATTGTTGAAGCTGCATCCGTATAAAATAAATAAAATTACTGACTTGGTTTAAAATGAAATCTTGAAACTTTTTCCGGTGGTAGGACGGCGTTGCGAAACTTTTTACATTTTATATTTTGGATGGGATATATTATTATATGAGATTACTATTTTAATATAGACAAATATCCTTGGTTGTTGGATCGTAAATAAAAGATTTGTATTGTATTAAGTTATAAAATTTTTGCGTTTCAATAATATAATAATAATAATATCCTGGGACATTTTTCACACACGGCCATCAGATCCCAAATTAAGCTTGTACAAAGCTTGTGCTATGTAAACCAAACAACTGATATACTACATATACTACTTTTCTTTTGTAAATACATACTTTTATAGATAATTACACCCAGATTCAGGACAAACAGACATGTTCATGCACACAAATTTCTGTCCTGGGTGGGAATCGAACCCGTCCACGCCACCCGGTTCGTCAACATAACATAATGGTCGATGATGACGACGAAAATAGGCTACATTGATTTTCACTATACTAGGATCCCACAACATCAAAGGAAAGCTTAAGTGAAAAATAATATAATACACATATTTGTAGTGTTTGTTCAATTTCTTCACGCATATTGAAGATTTATTTACCTTTTAGTATATAATTAAACTTTTTAATCTTTATTGTATTGGTTATTTTCTTGTATTGGTAATGTCTATTACGATGACGATGACATTGACATAGACTATTACGGCATCGATGTCATGTCAATGGCATTGACATTGCCTATTACGATGACATTGACATTGTCTATTACTAATAAATAATGTGTTTACACAAAACAGAATATTCCAATTGCATTTATTATTCTGTAGTAGGTTTGTGAATTCATTGTTGGTGTGCCTTATTGAAATAAGAATAAAAAGTAACTCTTTATTAGGGACTGGGGCTTGAATTTAAGACCTGAGGATCTTCATTATAAGCTCCACTTGATCAGCGCAGCAGTCTAGTATTTGAATAAATCAACAGTAATGTTACAGTAATCGCCGTTAACACTCTTAATGTAAGAGTATTTTATATCTACATTTAAAAGACTTAGACGAGACGAACCGCTAACGCTTTGAGTGGGATTATTTAGCAGAGTTCATGATGGAGTGCTTTAAATGTTTTAGAAAAAAGAACTCTGAAGCGATTCCTGAAAGATTTTGCGCTTAACCTTAAGTGTCGTGTCAACTTACTTGCGCGAGCATAAATTTTTATATAACTTTATATATATTATATTATTATCTTTATATATATTTGTGTTTCCCATGTCAACGGTGGATTTTATCTTTATATTATTTTAATGTGCCTGCACGTTTATTACCAGGCAGCATTACAATATACGTTTCAGGATTAAAAACTTTTGACATCGAAGAGTCCAGATGACTACTTTATGACTCGCAATGTGTGTCAGTTAACTTCCTTGAAGGACGTTAGTTGTTTTAAGTTAAAAAAATAAGTTTTCTGTTGCGTTAAAGAATGAAAAGCAAGCAAACCTAATTATACACTGGTAGAGTTTTGTGCAAGCTTGTCTGGGTAGGCACCACCCACTCATCAGATATTCTACCGCAAAACAGAAGTACTTGGTATTGTTGTATTTCGGTTTTAATGGTGAGTGAGCCAGTGTAATTATAGGCACAAGGAACATAACACCTTAGTTCCCAAGGTTGGTGGCGCATTGGTGATGTAATCGATGTTTAATATTTCTTACAATGCCAATGTCTATAGCCGTTGCTGACCACTTACTATCAGGTGGCCCATATGCTCGTCCACCTTCCTATTCTATAAAAAATATTTATATAATTTGTGAAAACACGGTATAATTTATAATAATTATTGAAATTTTAAGAATCTGGACGAAATTTGCTTAAAGCAATTATACCCTGGAATAATTTTTCACATTAGAAATCTTAAGTAAATAGAGACCATATTAAAATAAATACATGTGAAGTACATAAAATTGAAGCGGAACATGACTAAAGTTAGGACTGTCAGTTTTGGTTGGTCCGTTGCCAATGAGCCTGATGGTTGTCTATAAAAGCTATAAATTATAAAATACCTTAAATTTTTGTTTCAACGACAAATCTTTAAAACTCACGCTCGACTGTTTAAAACTTTGTACGCATTATATCATTCTTTCTAACAAAACTTTGTGAAGCTTAAAATAAACTTCGCCGGCGCGAAGCTACGAGCGAGTCTGCTACTGAAATATCACTATAGTTTGCAACTAGTATTTTTTTGAAGAAATATTTGCTTCTATGTAGAATAACGGGAGGAAAGGAACTATTTAACCCTTACAAAGTCCAGGTTCGATAGGGACTCACGGCCACTTCATGGAACGCTTTTCATACATTTGAAGTGATGGTTTAAATTAAATTGAATCACGTAACAGATGAATATAAATTGCTTATAAGAACCTACTTCAATGAATATTTTTATTTGGAGTCTAGAAATTGTTTTGTTAAACACGTTCAAGAAACACTGATAATTCAATATGTTAAACTTGTGTTTATAATTCATATCTTGCTCAGCGTTGAAGGAAAACATCGTGAGAAAACGTGCATATGCTGGAATTAATTTAAACAGAAATATATCCGTGAACTCCCAGCAGTCTAGTGGAATAATCTCCAAATCCACCTACTTAACAGCAAATACCTTTAAAGACTGTTACTTTAATTTACTTTTAAGCAAAATTCTTCAGACATCGAGGTAGATACCACACACTTATTAAATATTCTACCGTCAAGTTACAAAACTCGGAATTTTTATTGCAAGTGAGGTAACTATAGGCTTTACTAAAAAATTAAATTTGTGGTAATGTTTTTGACTTATATTATATTATATGTATAAATATGACATATATAAAAAAATATTTGATACCTTTTAAACTTTGATTTTATTGTATAAATAGACACTTATTGCCATTGGTGACAGGTATTTGTGTAAGTTCATTTGGCGGTAGAATATGTTATGTGTTCCCACACCTCCAACAGTAATATTTAATATCATTGTGTTCTGGTTTGGAGGATGAATGAGGCAGTGTAATAACAAACACAAGGGACATAACATTTTAGTTCCCATGGTTAGTGGCGCATTGGCGATGTAAGGAGTGCGTAATAACATCTGAAACTTACCAAAATTAAAAAAAAGCTCAAAGACAAAATTTCGTTGAACATTCCATTACATAAATATTCATGATATAAATTATTATCTACTGTCACCTTTTTTTTCGCTGGAAAAACGCATTTACGCGTTTCACTAAAAAACCAGCGGTACCCACTCCTTCTTGTCGAGGGGGCGTCACGGGATCGCTTGCGCATCCTACCGTGACGCACCGACGGTTGGCCCGCTCAAGCGGGCCTCCATTCCTAGGGTGTTCTTGGGGTACGGAGTACCCCTAACCCCAGCGGCACTTACGGTGGGGGAAGAAGGTGCGCATAGCGTCAGCGCCTCCTCCCTGGTCTTCTTCGGCGGAGCGGATCAGCGGCGGCTGACCTCGCCTTTCGCTCTCGCTCCGCGACCTCCTTCTACAACATGACACTCTCGCAAAAAGAGACCATCTCCATCTTACGAAAACAGCCATGTCCGGTAAGCACCTGCGTCAGCCTAAACGTAAGTGTGCCGCTCCTTCTTGTTACCCAGCGATTCAAGTGGGAATGAATCACCTCCACTGTCGCCAGGCCTGCTGATGGGGATCCCAGGTCTTCCTCCCATCTGCGAATGAGAGCTTGTTGGGCTACAGACCTGATTCGCCCCAACTCCGCTGATCCTGGATGGTCGCCATTCGCCTTGGCTTCCACCCGGAACCAATGCACTTCCGCGAGTACCTCGGCCTAGAGTTCAGAGTAAAGTCCACATCTACTGTTACCTAAGTTCATAACAAATAATTTGAAATTATAAAAGGATCTTAGAAATTATTAGCAAACTAATTAAATCCAAAGAAATTAAAAATAAAAATCATTAATAATAATTTTACGTATAAAAAGTAAGATGTAGGATGATGAACTAATAACTATACTTGATCGTATATTTTCATCCTCAATGCATTATCTAAGATAGAACATGTAACTTACTTTTTTTATTACTCGTTTTATTTTGTAATTTGTTCCCTTAACGACACTATCTCACTTGCCTATAAACCAAAACCTTATTGGACCATTAGCATATATTATATAGCGAATCGTTGTCGGGCAGTTTTTAATTATTCATTTTACCTATATATAATAAAATACCACAGCACTGAGTACATTATGTTGTAAGAATATATTGGCTCTAAAAATGAATATTGTAATTGACCATATGAAACACGAGATGGGACCACAGCTCAATCACTGTCCAGAGGGAGTGCTGTCTCGGTAGTAATGTCACGAACTAGTGTCGCTAACATAGAACGTGATGGAATATTGTTATTGATCCTCATATATTCAGCCAGTGACTCAGTCGACTTCGTAGGGGTGTGTTCACATAGATTATTCAAAGTCGATCATGTTTTGAACTGAAACCTCCTTGAGAGTAAAATATCAAGGTCAAATTTAAGTATAATGATTTTGTAGATAATATTCCTGTCAGTGATGCTACTAATCATTTTATTTATTTCGTTGTACTCAAGTTGATTATTATTAAAAAATAAGTAACGTATATGTTATTTATTACAGTAGCTTGACAATATGTGACAAGCTTTAGTAAGATGTGGTCCTTTAAGAATAGGATGACTGACTCGGAATTGGCAAACATTGTCATTCATTGAAATAATTTCATTAGAAATAACGTAAAATAAGATATTTTAAAAAAATAATTACTGGGTACGAAAAAAGAAAACAGCTTGTGTGTGTATATATATATAATATTTAATGCGTTACGATCCAATAAAGATTCCACTTCGTCATAATATTATTATCATAGATATTTTTAAGATATCTTTTATATTTTAAGTTTCATATTAATCATGTTATACACAGGATTTGGCTTCGGGGAATATTAGTTCCAAGAAGAAATTGTTCTAATACGAAATAATTCGGCCAAAAACATCTACTTCTTTTACCTATTACCTTTCGTAAAGATTTGTAGTTTCTAAGAACAGAGCTTAAAACACAAAGGCTTCTGATGTTAGTAAGTTAGACTTTTTGTCTTAGATATTGATATTATAAAACATAAATATTCAGGTGTGTTCGTAAGCACCTTTAAGCAATTGTTTTAAAAAGTTTCAATTTTCTAATTTTAATCTTATGACTTGAACAAGAATAATGATTTTTTTGTCCTTGTAGTCCAATAGTCCAAGTATTTAAACGGGTACAACTTCTTGCTGTAAAAAAAAATACTATCAAATAGTCAAAAAGAACTTTCGTATGTACAGGTAAATAAAGCGAATAATTATTTTCAAAACTAAGCTACGAGTCGTGGGTTAAATTCAATACAAGCAATCAGTTCAACAAACGTTAAATTTATGTTGGATAGAGCGTCGCGTGAAATACACGCGATGAAATAAATTGAAATATGTAATTCCTTCAGAGCGCTAAAGCGCCCTTGATTAGAAAGTTTTTTAAGTAAGGAAGGTAGCTTCAAGCTGCTGCTGAGAATTATTTGACAGAAAAACCCAATCTTTTACTGACCTGACGTAGGATTTGAACTCAAGGCCTCGGATAGGATCTTTAGTTTTATTAGTTAGCCTTTGTGGAAACCAGACAGAGCTGTATGCAAATCCGTCTAGCATGCTACTTAATAATAATAATGTGCTCCAGACCGATTTCGGCCACGGTGGCAAGTCTTAAGAGAAATTAGCCAACTTCACATACACAACAGGACATATTATAGTGCAAAAGTGTGCGCGCAAATACAGGTGCACTCTCTATTCCACAACGGCAGTCGGTGCTACTTACCCTAGTGTAGTACCCGCTCGTCCGCCTACTCATATTATAAAAGGAAATTGTACTACATAATTATTGTGACAACCAAATAAAAGGGCCATTTTGAGAAATACAAATAAAAATAAAAGGTGCTATTCTACACGAGCAAAACAGCAACAAAGAACTAGTTAAATATGAGATAAGAAAATAATTAAGTTAAGTTTATAATATTTAACAGAATAACATTCTACTCTGAAGTTTTCCAACCACGATAGTTGCTGATTAAAATTTCTAGACCCATCTCGAACAGCTTAATGTTAGCATACTGTGTTTTGTATTTTGATAATAACAAATAAAATATGAAAATAATATGAGTTTCAACAATACCATTTATTAAAATAAAGTTCTATCGTTCTATTTTAAATTCGAATTAGATTTCGACGTTTTTGCATATAACATTTTAGTGTAGTAGACAGAACGCGCATGAGCCGATGGTAGCTTTACATTCGGCTCAGTCCTATAACATGACTGTTTGTAGAAGCATTGTGACTTAGTCACTTATGCGTGGTATCAATAAGTAAATTAATTTTCAAATAATAATACAGTGATTCAAAGTAACGCTACAATACCTATTCGTGCATATTCGCTTTCAAATAAGCGTATTTTTCAATTGTAAACAAGTAAGTGTATATTTGCAATTACAAGAAATATATAATTATTGTTTGGAATGTAGTGTTTTAAAGAAAAACTTTGCAAAACTTTCGAGAAAATTTAAGAAAGTGTTTCATATTTTATCCGAATTTCAAAGCTACGATTCATTTAAAAATAAGCCCACTGGGTTATTAAGGCTTTTTTATACCTGGATCTATTTTTACATTATACAATTACAACAAAAAAAAACAGTTATACAACTCAATGGATAATCGAAATACCTCACAAAAACATTAAAAAATATCAACCTACACACAAATATGCTTACGTAAATATCAACTGACCGACCCAAATGTGAACCCGAAGTCTTTTATCAATATCATCTACAGAAGAATGAGAAGGAAAGTCATTGAATCTGGCCTATTCACAAAAAGGGATGTGGTATGAGAAACGAAATTTTGAGATCGACCTTTTCTTTTGTCGTCTGTTTATCTGGTGTGCTCTTAAGGGTCTTGCTTTAATACATCAAGATGCTTATTCACCGCATTCATACAATCAAATTGTGTTAACTCCATTGCTTACATTATTTGAATAGAAAATTATTATTCATACACAAATCCGCATTGTATTACTAAATATAAATGGTAATATAAATTTCAAATGTTTCGTAATGAAAAAAGTGACACTGATGAAGTAGCTTCGACTGAACAAAATATAAACAAGTTTTGAGGCCGAAATAAAAATAAACAGTTTTATTGAAGTCATTAATGTTATGATAAATTTATTTCTGCGGCATTAGACTTATCTCCAGAAAATACCTCGTTAAGCCTCGATGGTGTTTTTTTGATAAATGATCTTGTGAAAATATTATTGAAGGTTATTATTGTCAGATCTTTTTGCTGGTAGAAGGCTTAGAGTGTGAGACTGCGGGGTGGGTACCGACTACTTATCACTAATTTCACTGATAAATTTGATAACTATTGAAACAGAAGGTGGGCCAGGATAGCGAAAGAAGTGTTGTGTGGTTATAAACAATATTTATTAAACAGGCAGAGTAACCACTCTGCTCAAGTTTCAACAATAATTATAATCGTTCATTGTAAATATATCGCTATTTATACCAAAGTCTAATCATTTTTAATATTGGTAGTTGTAAAAAAAATAATATCACGAAATTAAATAACATTGAAACAAAATTTATAATCAACTTAAATAAATATTAGGTTATTCTAAATTATATACGCGTTGGTCCTAGCGTTGAGTTTAATACTATATATTTCTGTGTTTGGTTTTGTATTGTGAACTAATGTTATCACAGACACAAATAACATAAACGTAATATTTGTTCACTTTGCGCGTGAAGGTAGAAGTGAATTATGTGAAGATGACTTATTGACAAATTTTCTTTAATGGTAAATTAAAAAAAAAATATGTATTTAAAGCGTCTTGATTTTATAAATTTTGTATTGTAGTAGTATACAACTTATTCGAATCGTATTAAATAAAATTCAGTTACCCACATTCATACGTTTATCTCTCTCTAACATACACAGACAATTTTTCTTCCTTGGCATATAATAATCGGATACTTTTAAATGAAATATTAATATAATAATAAAATAATTTATAATATATTGTGATTTGACGTTTCAAATCATAAAAGGTAAGAATTGTACGATATAGTCTAATGACGTCATAGCTTGGCAAGGTACTGATTGGCTCAGTGCCCAGACAACATCATCTATGTTTGAACAGCCTCTATTGGTTATGTTCATTACAGTATATTTATATAAAATGTTAATTATTCTAGAAATTTTAAATGTGATTATTTTATTTTTTATTCTTGAAAATAAACAATTTATTATAACAAATATACCAGAGAACATCTTCTTTGCTACAAATTGAGCGGTTTTGAAAGTAATTTTTTTTTTTTTATAATTAATAGTCCAGCGTTTGACCGTTGACTTGCCTGATGTTAAGAACCGACGTGGTCTATGATGTAGCATGCTTACCTATAAGAAACCTGTTTACTCTGGATTTGAAGACACCAACATTGTACCTATAAGGAAATACGGACTCAGGCAAAGCATTCCATAGTTTCGCAGTGCGAATGATGAATGTGGATTCAAAGCGCTTCGTATGTAGGTGGGGAATTTCCACTGTGTACCTATGGCGCTTTGGTCGCGTTTGCTTGGCCGTTCGATGGTAAAAAGGGGTAAATGATAAAAATAAAGTCAAATTCCAATGTGTACTTTATAAGCGGTAAACAAACAATTAGACAGATATCGCTTTGAGCGCCTTGGTGTCCATTATTCATATTTTAAAAAGCTGAGATGGCCCAGTGGTAAGAACGCGTGAATCTTAACCGGTGATCGTGGTTTCAAACCCGGGCAAGCACCACTGAATTTTCATGTGCTTAATTTGTGATTATAATTCATCTCTTGCTATACGGTGGAGGAAAACATCGTGAGGAAACCTGCATGTGTCTAATTTCACTTAAATTCTGCCACATGTGTATTCCACCAACCCGTATTTGAGCATCGTGGTGGAATAAGCTCCATAACTTCTCCTTAAAAAAGAGAGGGAGAGGCCTTAGCCCATCAATGGGACATTCATACCGTAAAAGGTATATTTTAATAAGATACTTTTATATCTGTGACGACATTTTAGCATTATTTTTGAGTCAAGACATTATATCGTATTATGTGGACAAGACTTATATTTTGAAAGTGATTTAAGAACTATAAATTATAAAGAAATATATCAAAAATTATCTGCTTAAGTGATCCGCCATGCCTTTCCATTCCATACAAATCTCTGAGAAAGTTTCGACGAAACTTCGAGAAATCGTGAGCGTGTCCGTAGCAACGCATCTGGTAATGATATAGAACTCAACTTCGTAACTAGAGATATATTTTTAGCCAATTACGCGATCGAGAAAGGTTAAGAACTTATCTTTTTTATATAATATAATAATTATAGCCACGACGGGGAATTTCAAAAGTAAGCTGCTGTTAAGTTTAACTGTGTAGTTCACTTTGTTATAATAAGCAAATATACACAATAGAATACAGAATAATGATTTATAAATATCAATAATAAACATAATTCTTAATATTACGGTATGATTTTTGTGAATGTCAATACATTCAAGTTTGTGTGTAAGAGATCGAGAGCTACTAGCGATAGGGCCGCCCAATTATGCAATTTATTAGTATCTTTTATAATTGTTTCTATGTTGTTACTTACTTAATTAAGTGCAATAAAGTTTCCATCTCATCATCATCATCATCATCACCCTTTTCGCGTCCACTGCTGGACATAGGTCTCTTCAATGGCACGCCACTGAGCTCGATTTTCAGCTCTTAATCTCCAACCGCTGCCAGCCACCTTGCTTATATCGTCACTCCAACTAGCTGAAGGGCGTCCTACGCTACGTTTGCCAAGGCGTGGTCTCCACTCCAGAACGCGTCTACTCCAACGGTCATCGGTTCTGCGACATATGTGTCCAGCCCACTGCCACTTCAGCTTACTAATCCTTTGGGCTATGTCGATAACCTTGGTTCTCTGTCGGATCACCACATTTGGGATTCGATCCTTCAGAGAAACTCCGAGCATAGCCCTCTCCATAGCTCGCTGAGCAACCTTAAAATAGTGGACCAAACGCACTGTCAGTGTCCACGTCTCGGCTCCGTAGGTCATAACCGGTAAGACGCACTCGTTGAAAACTTTTGTCTTCAAGCAAGCGGTATTCGTGACGAAAAGACTTGACCGAGTTTTCTATACGCTGCTCAGCCTAGCTGTACTCGTCTTCGTGCTTCCCCCTCGAAGTTGTTTCGACCCAACTGCAAAGTTTGCCCAAGGTACACATACTCCTGAACTTCGAGAGGAACTCCGTTAAGAGCTATTGGTTCCGGACTGACGTGTTCATTGAACATTATCTTGGTTTTCTTCAAGTTCATCCGGAGACCAATTCGAGCAGAAGAATCAGCCAGGCTGCTTAGCATATATTGCATGTCCTGCACGGTTTCTGTCACGATGACGATATCGACTGCAAATCTCAAGTGCGAAAGGTACTCGCCGTTTATGTTTATGCCCCGCCCTTCCCAGTGCAGCGTCTTGAACATATCCTCTAATGCATTAGTGAACAATTTTGGTGAAATGACATCCCCTTGTCTCACTCCTCGATGCAATAGGATAGGATCCGACTGCAGATTCTGTACTTTGATGGTCATAACAGCAGCGTCATGCAGGCCTCTCAGCGCTCAGATGTATCGCCAATCAATTTGGCACCGTTGTAAGGACTCCAGAACAGACCAGGTCTCAATAGAGTCAAAAGCCTTCTCATAGTCCACAAATACTAAGCACAGGGGCTGATTATACTCTTCGGTCTTCTGTATAATCTGCCGCACTGTGTAAATGTGGTCTATGGTTCCGTACACTCTTCGAAATCCGGCCTGTTTCGGGGGCTGAAACTCATCAAGTCTACGCGCGAGACGATTCGTGATGACCCTAGAAAACAGCTTATAGACATGGCTCAAGAGGGAAATAGGTCTGTAGTTCTTCAAAAAGGTTTTGCCTCCGTTTTTGAAGAACGTTACGACAACACTCTTGCTTCATGCCTTTGGAGTTCTCCCCGAGAATATGACATAATTAAATAATCGTTGGAGCTGCGCTAGTAAAGGTTTTTCAGCTGCCTTTAGTAGCTCCGTCGTAATTCCATCTTCCCCGGGGGCTTTCCCATGTTTAAGCTGCCTCAAAGTCATCACGATTTCTTGGCTTACTTCTGGCAACTCTTCTGTGAAGGGGGCTAAAGTGGCTCTAGGATCCCCAGGGTCAGGTTGAGGACGAGGCGCTACTGATGTATATAATTTGCCGTAGAAGTCCTGAACTTCCTTAAGAATCTCGAGCTTGGAGGCGACGACTTTTCCCTTTGAAGTGGTCAGCTTCGTCAGATGGCTTCGACCTAGTTGTTGAACAAAGACTTTCGACCCCTGATTTTGCTTAATCACTTCTTTTATAGAGCGTGTATTTTTGGAGGAGTTTCGGAGGTCGCGTCTTACTAGCTTTGATATTTTTTTATTAAGATCTGACGAAGTGACTGTAGGGTTTTCACGTCGTTTTCGCATTAGCTCTAGAGACTCTCCCGAAAGTTTGGACCTCTTGCCGGTGTTTTGAGCTGGATAGAATTTCGCCCCCTCGTCCCTAAGGATACCCACCACTTGGTCAAGTTCTTGGTTGATGTCAACGTCAGTGTTGGTTTCCAAGGCAGCGAATCGGTTTTTCAGTTTTAACTGAAATGTACTAGACTCCACGGCTTGGAGCAGTTTTGGTCGGAGTGTAGACCTCATTACACGGGCGCGCTGGAGCTTGTCGTCAATATTTAGAGTTCCTCGTACAAGTCTGTGATCACTTCCGGTATTGAACCTTGTGATCACAGAGACATCTCTAAATATTCGTTTCTTGTCCGTCATTATAAAGTCAATCTCGTTTCTAATCATAGCGTCTGGGCTTCGCCACGTCCACTTCCGTTGAGGCTGTTTCTTAAAGAAAGAGTTCATCAAGAACAGATCCTCTTTCTCCAGAAAGTTGACAAGCATTTGCCCCCTATGATTCCTGCTTCCAAATCCGTGTTGTCCTACTACCGATTCGTTGCTAGTATGTACTCCCACTTTAGCGTTGAAATCCCCCATGACAACATTGAAGTGGGCCTTTTGGGTGGTGTGCAATGCCTTAGAAATGTCTTCGTCCATTTCTTCCACTTCATCATCCGAGTGTGTCGAAGTCGGTGCGTATACTTGGATAACCTCTTGGTGAGTCTGATCACAAGATACGCTACCCTTGTCGACACACTGGAGATTTCTAAGATGTTGTCAGAGAGAGCCTTGTGGATCAAGAACCCGATGCCACCTTGGGATGGTTGGTCTCCCTCTCTGAAGTACATAAGATGACCTGATTCTAAGGCTATGGTATCCTCTCCCTTTCTTCGGATTTCACATAGCCCCAAAATATACCACCTTATGTTCCTCAGCTCTTCTTCGAGCTGTGCCAGGTGTTCGTCGAGCCGTAGCGTGCGTCCGTTATACGAAGCCAGGGTCAGTCGGTGTTGGCGGCCTACCGTAACCTGGGGATTCTTAGCACCCCCTGCCCCGCCCATACCATGACCGCCGCCTTGGCCAGGAACAGCGGGGCGACCGGGAACTAGGGGTCGTTGCGTATAGGTGTGTGCCATAAAAGGTTTTGCCCGTAATCACCACGCTGGGCAGGCGGGTTAGTGATTGCAGAGCGTTGTTCGTCGTACAAATGACGCTGCTGCCCGTCACCGGTCTGCAGTATTTAGCTACACCTTAATGGAATGGTTATACCGCCATTAGTCGGTCACCAGAGCCTCGTTTGTTAATCGGCAGGATGCACCACGTGCAGGTGAGGTAGGCTGGGAACAGCTAGATACAGTTATGCTCCCTTACATCCCATCTATTTATAATTAGTTATTATTTATAAGTTTCCATCTATTTATTATAAATAACAGAGTGTATTTTCTCACTGTTTATTGTGTGATGTTGTCTTTTAGAATATGTCACTAGCTGGTCGTGACTTCGTTTGAGTTGTCTTAATTTTGTAAGCAGGCTCGAGCATAAAAATCGTTATACTAATTCAAAAACCTTAGTGGCAGTTTACGTAATGTTTCATCAAAATGTTATCGTAATTGAGGAATGGTGTTGTAATATCAAGTTTAATGAATATACTTATATGTATATTTATGTTTAGATGGGATTTAAGTTTTGTTACGGTAACGTGTTAGTTTTATTTCATTACTAACTCTGTGTAAAATATGTTGATGGCAGCTTTTCGTGTGTACATTCAATAAAAACCACTACAAACACGGACCTAATTGAAATCAAAATGTATAAACGTTATTGTAATAAGTCGTTTGTTAATGTAGCTTATTAACGTTGCTTTTATAAAGTTCTTAAATGACATTTTATGTAGTTGCATGTTTTTAAAAATTGTTTAAACATTTATTCACATGATTAAATTAGTTACTTGTTGGTAGGGCTTTGTGCAAGGTCGTTGCCGTACCACCCACCATCATCAGATATACTTTGCAAAACAGAAGTACTTACTATTGTTGTGCTTCGGTTTGCCACGAGAGACATCTTAGTTCCCAAGGTTGCTGGAGCAATGTCGATGAAAGGGATGGCTAATATTTCTTACAATACCAATGTGTATGAACGGTGGTGACCACTTAGCATTAGATGTCCGGATGTACTTGTTGTTCCGCCCACCTTTTTATAAGAGAACATCTTATTGTGTTTAGACTGGCTAAATACCTAGAAAAAGTAAAGTTGTCCAAAGACTTGTTGTTGTTACCGCATCTGGCTCGAAGAACAAATATGACATGACATTGCTTTTATGAAAAGTCAAATTTAACAGCCTTGAATATCTCACTTCTGGGCTAAGCCCTCCTCTCATTTTGTGGAGAAGGCTGTTATGTGAACTGAAATTAACTGAAGTGTCCAATAACCTCTATATTAAAAATGATGATACCTTATAGGTATACATTTAATTACAAAACAAAATATAACAATATTTAATTTCAAATTGTGAAATAGTCTACGTAACGTCGTCACCTCTACAACGGTCAAAATCCGATAATTAAATCCATAGGGAAGCCATTAAAATCATAAGGGAGTTAGCATTTACCACCAACAGAGCCATGAGACACATCGACTAAACAATCGAGAATTAGTACATTAGCAACTTAATTGATTTTCAGATATGAACCAGACACACTATAATAATAATAATAATGTCCTCCAGACCGATTTCGGCCACGGCGGCCAATCTCAAATGAGATTAGCCAACTACGAAGGAGATATTATAGTGCACAAGTATGTGCGCAAACACAAGTGCACTCTCTATTCCCTAACTCTCATAATCCGATGGGACAGCAATCCAACACGACCGGAAAGAGTTCAGGCGCAGGACCAACGGCTTTACGTGATTTTCGAGGCACGGGAGTGTATACACTTCTAACTTCCAGACTCCGGGCTGCTACTGAGAATTTTGTGACAAAAAACTTCAGTAACTTTTTATTGGCCCGACCTGGGAATTGAACCCAGGATCTCCGGGTCTGCGGCTTTATATCAAGCCACGAGACTAACGAAGCAGTCACAGACACGCTGCATAGACTGGCCAATCATAATTATTTATCTTTGCCTTTATATTTCAAAATATTCTTTAATAACCATCGTTAACTTTCATCTTAAGACGGTCTTTAAAATTATTTATAGGTTCCTACTGAAACCTGAGTTGGAAGTCCCACCTCAACTTCGTTGGAGTGGTAATTAATTTTATGACGTGATATTACCTTACAGATTTTGTTGCCAGAGAAATTGAGTTTGCCAACTTTTTAGCGTCGCTTTAATAAATTGTAATGTAGTTAGCCTCGAAATGTACACTGTCGTAAACTTTTGTATTTATATGTCGTGGATGATTATAATAAGTATTGTATTTATATTCGCTGTCCTCGGTCGAAACCGGATACTGAAATTCATGGAATTTTTCTGTCTGATATTTCTACGAAATAAATAAATATAATACATACGAGTATATAAAGTAACGAATTTTAAATACTGTAATATTATTAGCTTCAGACTGCTACTGAAAATTGTAGCCATCAAAACTAATTTATATAAATTATTTTCACGTTTATGTTATCGCTCAACAATAATATGGTTAGATGGTTAGATAATTTTAGGTACCACTCACTTATCAGATATTCTACCGCAAAACAACAGTTCTTGGTATTGTTGTGTTCCAGTTTGAAGAGTGAGTGAGCCATAACATCTTAGTTCTCAAGGTTGATGGCGCATTGGTGATGTTAGCGATGGTTAACATTTCTTACATTGCCAATGTCAATGGGCGTTGGTGACCACTTACCATCAAGTATCATCTATCTAATCTATAAAAAAAACAGGAACTATTTTTAAGTAAACTATTGATACATGAAAAATAACCAGAATCTACTTCAAATGCTCAAAAATATTTAGTTCAAGAAAATTCAATGGCTATTATACGTAATAAAGAAGTACTTTATTGTTTGTAATACAGTCGAAGTCGAATTTCTTTTATCAAATCAAGTTATTTAAAGTCCTATATTATGTATTCATATCTTGAATTTGCAAAAGCTTATTATTATTTCTGATTATGTTTTTATGTGTCTATCTATATAAAGAGTGTTCTAAAACCTGAGCTGAATATAAAAAGCAAGCTCTGTCACTGTGTTATCAATTTACTTTTAGACATTTTTGAGTAATTGCTGACAAGCATATAAAACTTATTCTTTTTTGAATTTTTGAAAGAACGAATAATTAGGCAATTTATAAAATGAAGTCATCAATGCTCGTATTTGAACCGCAGTTTCCGCTTAAGGTCTACACATTTCCATCCGTTTGGTTCAAATGAACCTAACACATAAAACTTTAACACACTATAAAAGTAAATGGACCTTAACTGGTGTCGTTTTTGATACCAATTAAGGGCATTTGAAAACTAATTGTATTATAATCAGTCCGGGTCCCTCAGGGCTTGTGATGGCCAGTAATTATTTAACGATTGTTTACAAATACCGGGTTAAGGGTAACAACTGATTATTTATGCCCGTATGGGTTATTAAAGTGGTAAATTATAAATGGTATGAGATGGGTTATCGGGTTAAATCCATTTGTTATAATTTAGATAAGATTGTATACAGTACAATAAAGTTATGTCTGCTAATGTTCCATAACTGGGGCAAAGCCTTCTTTTGAAAAAAAAAGTTTGGAACTCATTCCACCATGCTGTGCCAATGCGGGTTAGTGGATACATATGTGGCAGATTTTCAACGGCCACATGCATGTTTCCTTACAATGGTTTCCTTCACCACCGAGCACGTGATGAATTATAATCACAAATTAAATACATAAAAATTCCACTGAATTAAAAAAAAACATCACTATGCTTACCCGGGCTGGAACCTGCATTCTTGAACATTCAATTGCTCGGCTCGGATGGAAATGTAATTTTTAATATGCTATTAATGGTTTCTAACTCATCTCCACTGCTTTTTTACTCTTATAATACTATGAGACAGCAATCCGTCATGACATAAGTTAAGGCAAAGGAGAACTTCTTCACAGTAAAACTTAATTACTTTTTATTTTCATGACCAAGCATTTGATCCCAGGATTTCAGGATTTACATTCTTATAAAAATCACTTGGTGAACGACAAACAATTTCAGATTTTAGTTTTGGTAATCGATTGGTAAAGCTGTGCTTATTTATGTCAATTTAAACAGAAAAGGGACGGACTAGAGATTTTATTTTAAAGCTGGTAATGCATATTTGCGGTCTGATGGTCAAAGGAGTGAATTTTACTCCTTGCAGTGCTTAATGGGAAAAGTGAGCACTTAAAATTAGATGGTCAATTTGCTCTGACTAGAATTTTAAAAAACTATTTACGCTTTTTTAGATACGTCATTGTTTAAATAACATGATCCAGAGTAACATTATAATTGTTCTCTCGGGAGCTTGTTATATCCGTTAGTGTAGAGGCTAATATGAATCAAGTAGTTTAGCTAACGAGTTCTGTCCAGGGCAATCTATAAAGTTTTGTCAAATTGTTTTCGGAGCATGTTGAGCAATAATTTAATTATAATCTAAAATTTGTTTTTTAATCTTGGTAGTGGAAATCTTATTATTTATTGTGGTGGATGGGAATACGGTAAGTCACCACAGCTTATAAACATTGGCACTATAAGAAATATTAACCATTCCCTACATTGCCAATGCGCCACCATCCTTGGGAACTAAAGTGTTATGTCTGTAGTTACACATGCTTACTATGTAGTGCTGTTTAATGTAATAAATTATGAGTATAAAAAATATCTGATGAGTGGGTATATATATACTATAACCACGGTAACCTATCCAGACGGGCTTGCTCAAAGCTCATTCTGTACTCTAGCCTATAAAATACATGTAAAATACCGATCAACTACGAGTCGAGCGAATGCGTTGGGTGGGTTATATACTCCTTTGTTTCGTGTAAAGGAGGGATTACCCAACTCTTTGCAAATTGCAAATATATATATTTAAAGTAAATAGTCTTTCAGACAATTGGATAGACACTAATATGATCCTATAAGGATTTATTTTCATCATCGAATGTACGGAACTGTAATAAGCTATATTTAACTTCAAAATTCATTTAGTATTTTTCGAATCTGTTATTACTTAAAAATTTAAATTGTATTTTAAATTTAAACTTAAATTGTACAGTATGCGTCACAGTCCTTATATACTTTTTTTGTATAATATAAAGTACATAAAATACAAATAAATTGTTTAGTATGGGTCACGACCGTTATATATCTACCTTTGCTATTGCAAAGAAAAAGTTGGATGAGAGACATATTTTGAATATTATCGTCTTTTTAATCGTAAAATTTAATTAAAAATTTATCAATTTAATGGTAAAAACTTACAGAGCTTCGTTGGCCAAGTTTCGTAAATAGGATCTTAACTAAGATTTTCATTACTGCATAGTTTCCGCCGGCGGTTGCTGATTGAAATTTCAACACCCATCGATATTCTTGGAAACACAAACTATCGGCACAAAATGTTGGGATAGCTAGCTTACTTAGGAATTGTTTAATTGAATAAACTACAAATGTACTGCAGTATTTATAGGGTATACTATTTATTATAAATACAAATTTAAGTGATAGGGCTTTGTAGGAGGCCTTTTGGCTAGCTTAGATTATAGAATAGCTAACATATTAGTTATTCTACGAAATATCAAATTTCGTATTGATATTTCGTTTCGGTTCGAAGTGTAAATAGTCAAAGTTCATTACCGCCGCAGGGCAATGACCTTTACTCTTTCGAAGAGAAAATTAAACAGAGCAGGATATTTTTTTTTCTCAACGCGATTGTGATTTTGAATAGTATAATTCTACAAAAATGGGGAGAAAAATAAATCACTTAATATCATAACATAAATTTAACTATTCCTTTGGATATGATATTATATATATATATGGATATGATATATATTATTATATATAATAAGCATTTTGGGAACATTGATATATTTCATTTATCTTTGATTAAATTTAAAGATAATATTTGTAACAATCTTAAATTAACTTAATTATATATTTTTAATATTGTCCAATACTTTTTCTCTTATTGTGTTAAAGTATTTGAGTGCATTTTATGTTTCATCAATCGGTGGAAACTTCGCTGGATAATGTGATATTTAAATTGTATTATGTAATTAGATTATATTTTATATCTGTTTGTTTCCCAAATATTAAATAAATAAATAAATAAATAAATAATTATATTTTATATCTGTATGTATAAGCGTAACTTAGTAGAACGGGTCAATGAATATATAACAGTTGTTTAAAACATACGGAATATCTGAATATTTATTGGTGGTGGGGCTTTGTGCAAGCTCGTCTGGGTACCTATCCACTCCTCAGATATTCTACCGAAAAATAGCAATACTTAGTATTGTTGTGTTCGGGTTTGAAGGGTGAGTGAACCAGTGTAATTATAGGCACAAGAGACGTAACATCTTAGTTCCCAAGGTTAGTGGTGCATTGGCAATGTAAGCGATGGTTAAATTTTTTTGTAATTCCTTTGCCTATGGCTGGTGGTAACCACTTACCATCAAGAGACCCGTATGCTCGTCCGCCTACCTATATTATAATATATACATATTTATTATACTCGGGAACAAGCCACTGGATAGAGCTTCACACTCCAAAGCATTTCATTACGAAACGAAATGAAGAAACATAAAACTTTTAATTGCGACGATTGACATAATTTGTCAACAACGTTAAACTCGGTAGTAAATAAAAGTGCCTTGAACAACAACCAACAACTACAATACGATTGCATTAGTGTAGTGTAATTGCAGCAATATAGTAGATATGAGAAAAGGGATCTCTTTTGATCCACGTTGACCATGAAAGTTGCAACTTTCGCAAAACGTTCGATGAAATATTATGTATAATTGCGAATAAAAAGCTAAATCTATACAATAAAATAAAATTGAAGTGTGTGATTTCAAAATAACTTTTAAAGTTTATATAGGTATTTGCATGTTACCAAAACATATTTTTTTTTGTCTTTGTGTCTGTCTTTCTGTTTGTCCGGGATAATCTTTACAACGGCTAAAATATCAAATTGAAATAACTAACCTAATTATTATAAATTATTATAATAAGCATTAAGGGCACCGTTTAGTCATTATTTCGTCAAAATTGGTTAAGCCTATCAAAACTTACAATAAATTTAAAGTTCACGTACGTATTTTTGTTGTTATAATATATGTTGCGACCATTAGCCCATAGATGGCGGTGTACAAAATACGTCAATTTTTGAATCACGGTGTTCAGATTTTACCTTTTGGAGTAGAGTGACCTTCTACCATATATATTAGGATACACCTAATATGTACACAACTTATATATTTAAATTACTATAACTATACTTTAACAATATACTATGTATGGTTATGTGTGTATGAATATTTGATTGATACTTTAAGATAAAATATGACATAATTAACTTATTTTTATCTCGTTTAGCTGGATTTTCGATTATGATGCGGGCAAAGCTGCAGGTGAATCACTAGTATAAAATATATCTTGACCGTTCATGTAAGTAATAGCAGACTACTTCAAAACACGAGTCGTAATTTATAAATACCCTTTAAGCGGAGTTGTAAGAAATAATTTGGAATATTTACTGAAACCGTTCTGGAAACGAGAAACAAAATTCTTGGAAGGCGACCCTATCCTTCACAAGATGTATATCTTGAACCCAACACCACGATCATTATGAAGTAGAGAGGTACAAACTGAATGAATGGATGTGATTACTGCTTTTAATGAATTATTTTTCATTCAAATAAACCAAGGAGTGATGTAAATTGTTATTAAAATACATTAAGGGGTATTTTCTCTTAATTATAAAATGGAATCTCAATTTTCTCTACGGAAAAATTACTTAGTGCATACAAATATAATAGTGGCCACGTTTGTGCTCAACTACTGGTGCTCTGTCTATTTCCTTATTACTATAATCGAATGAGACGAAAATCCGATGCCAGAGTGAATATAGCAGACTTATACATTATATATTTATGGCAGACTATACGTGTTTTCCGAGGCACGCGAATATGAACACTGCTTCATTCTAAATTTCGGGCTGCTAGTAAATTTTTTCGATCCGTAGCCTTATAAACTTGCCACTTGCCAATCGAGACAAACAAAATAAAGTCAACAAGCGTATATATATACATAATAATATGTAAATGTTCTAACATTCTTTAAAGGAGTATTAAACAAAAAAAAAAATAGCGTGCAAATCCCGAAATACTCATCCATATGCGAATTATAGTTGTTGAAGTAAACTCCATTTTTGTCGCGAAGCATTTGACATACATTTGTTACACGAGTTCACTTTTCCTGCTTCGTTTAAAAAAAGCAACCACACCACAAGCTGTTTGCGTTTTTTCAACTGAACTCGCGACAGAGTTTAACAAGCAGTGGGAACGCAATATATTTCTATGAAAAATAAATGTACCAAAAGTAAAAAATACAAAAGGTGCTAGATAGAGGAGAATAAAGAATATTATCTCTTTTTTTAAGTAAGTGGATGGGCGAATGGGTGATTAAATATAAACGGGATCTGATATGTACACTAATAATATACCGAACTAAATCAACAACGATCGAAAAAGTAATTGTTATTTGGTGGTGGAATAATTAGGGAGTGCGTAGTATCCACTGTCGGTAAATAATACAAAATAGTAAGCTGTCGACACGTTTTAGAAGGTTATAGATTCTGAAATAGTCTTCGATAAATTACTAGCGTTAATTAAATTACTTACATATACAATAATTAATGTAAGGTAGGCCATATTTATTCATCACACATTATTAATTCGTATGAATATCAAATTTTTTAATATATAATTTTTTACTATACTATATTATATATTTTTTTACTGCTGGTAGAGCTTTGTGCAAGCTCTTCTGGGTAGGTTCCACCCATTTTTCAGATATTCTATCGCAAAACAGCAGTACTTGGTATTGTTGTATTCCGGTTTGAAGGGTGAATGAGCCTGTGTAATTACAGGCACAAGGAACATAACATTTTAGTTCCCAAGGTTGGTGGCGCATTGGCGGTGTAAGCGATAGTTAACATTACTTACAATGCCAATATCTATGGGCGTTAGTGACCACTTACCATCAGGTGGCCCATATGCTCGTCCGCCTACCTATTCCATAAAAAAATCTTCAACAATTATCGATACATTTCAGGTTTACACAAAAATCCATAATGAAATATTCACCAAAACCATTCTTATGAATCTCTGCCTTTCCCTCTTACAGTTGATGAACTTGGATTTGGAGTGATAGTGCAAAAATATTTATGAAACATTTAAAACTTTACTTCTCCTCTGGTGATAAGAGAGTCATTCTTTGAACGATAAATAGACAAGCCATTCGTCGCCAAAGGGATCGGAATTGCAATTGAATGGGGAAATGTATGCTAGCATTCTTGCGCCAACATACCACGCAGTCATGATTTGCTGATTTGTATAAGTATATGTAAACAATTCTTAAAAATTATCTGATTTTAACATTTAACCATCGACAGTAAATAGCTCGTGCATTGTAGACATAATAAGAAATTCTTAGCTGTTTATATTTTTGGTCATAATTTTTCGATCGAAATAACTTGCCATCATTAATCAGCCTTTTAGTTATACATTTTAATTAAAATAACAAACTTGTATACTTTCCATAAACCTTAATAAATATACTAAAAATAAAAAATAAAATAACATACTAAAATCTACGTAATAAAACAGAATAGATTCTAACCAATACTGTGTAAAACTACAAGTCCACAAATAACACAAAAATCACTCGCATTCCGAGCATAATTGCTTGGCAAACTGCAGGCGAACGCTCTTCTTCCAGGAATTGCAGATGTAATACGATTTTCTTCGAAGCTTTAGGACATGTTTGCTTTTACCTTCTTTATCTGACTTTGACTGTTGAGCAAAACGATCAACACTAAATTTTTAGAATACTACTAATGACTGTTATAGTCACACTACCACCAACGTGGGGTATATGGGGTCTATCTCAAAATTTCAAAAAGATTTGTACTCACTATAATTGAGTTTTCCAATGGATAAAGCATAATAAAGGTACAGACAGCATCAACATTGTTATAACATACTTTAATTCCTAACTTGCTAGCTTATTCAGATTTCCGGTTCGGACCAATAAAAGCACTAAATGAATACGACCGCTAACTTAATGAATAATTCACGTTAAATGTATCACAAAGCGAAGTATTTAATATATTTAAATATACGAGTAAATTACAATTTGGACATTTTATCAGTAAATATTATAAAACAAAATCCCCAGTCGCATCTGTCTGTCTGAACGTGATAAACTGAAAAACTACCGAATGGATTTTCATAAAGTTTTCACCAATTTGTCCAGGCCATTTCACCACTGAGACATCTCGGCTTAATACTGATTTTTTAATTTGCTTAGACGTAAAATTGAACAAATTAAAAAATCTTGATTTTAAAATATTTCAGAGGGTAAACCCATTATTTTTTCAAGTAAAGCGACGTAAAAATTGTATTTTTTGTTTGTTACTATATATTCATAACCCATTCGTCTTGATTAGTTAAACAGTTTTGTACAGGTATAATAACCAACGTGAGGCGAATAACATCTGCGCCGAATAATTTATAATACTTCATGGCGACCACGACCGCTCTGACAAGAGTGACACGACGAAGAAGAAGAATAATAACCAAATGTTTTTTATAGTATTATTATCAACAAAGTGACGCACAAGTCCTATCGGATAACAACATTTTAGGAGGCATCGAAACGCACGCCCATTTTTAGCATGTAGATAAAAAAAATATTTTTTAACAGTGATGTTTCCTGGAAATAATACCACGCAGGTATATCAAACTACCATACTCTAAACTGATAGAAAGATACACCAAAGGCACAGTTTCCACAGACGTGTTGTCCGTCAATACGTCTGTGGAAACAATAAGAAAATATAAATACAATATTTAGTTCAAGTTTTTATTTTCTGGTAATGATTAATTAGTTTTTCATTAAACTGCAGCAGAACCCAAACGGCTATACTTAGTTTTGTAGTGTTCCGGTTTGAATTGAGTGAGCCTGTACACACACAGGCATAAAATACATAACATCTTAGTTCTGTAGGTTAGTACAAGGTGACATTAGCAACGTGAGAGGTGGTCCATATTTCTAACAATGCCAATGTCTATGGTGCCCGGTTACCAGCAGGTGGCACTTTTGTTAGTCTACTTACCTATTTGAAATTTAAAAAAATAACAACAGTGCGATTTTTTTAAGAATCGTATCTCAGCCGTGAAGCCTTAAACCGAATGATAAAACTATAAACAATTTTGCAACTTCATGTACAAAATATTATATTCATTAATTAACTGAAAAGTGAAGCAGTATAGCGGTTTACGTTACCTCAAATTGGAGTAACGTTTCGCTCAGTATATATTCACGAACAGTTAGTAAACTTACTTTCATTGCTTTCAGTATATTAGCTAACATAGCAACCATAAACATAGATGGCCCAGTGGATAGAACACGCATCTTAGCCTGAGATTGTATGTTGCACTACCTAGTTTTAATATAGTTCATTTGTGTTCAGAGCTACTCTGAACACAAGTGAAGTATATACATTACATAACCGGCTTGTGTCAAATAAAATTTGTATCATCGTCCTGCAATGGACCAGCGTGGTGGATAGAGCGGCTAACCTTTTCCTCAAGAGGAAAGGAGGCAGTTGGTCTTCAAAAGGCTGACAGTATGGAAATAGTTTGATATTTTATTTAAATTTATTCGAATATGAAATTTAATGTTCATTTATCATGTAAAAAACCATATATCAGCGGTGAAAAAATTTAATATCAAACTCAACAATAAAAGGGAAAAAGTAATGTTGATTACTTTTTTCCCTTCTATATAAACGCCGAAAAGTTGGACGAGCGTATCTCATAAATTGCTCTGTTAAAAAAAAGACGATAAAATAACAAAACATCCACTTATTTAGTAAACTCGTGTCTGTAAAGTAAATTTCACTGGCTATTTAACAATGGGTGAGCTATTTTCTGAGAGACTGCCTGCCTACATCGTCAGTTATTCAAACGCGAGACACGTATTACGAGTTTACTCCGAGTGTCCGAGGAGAACTTATCCCGTGAACAAACTAAGCGCTAACTTTTATAGCTCGCACAGCTGAGGTCTTGCGGGCATTATTTAATTGTAAAAACTTCTCTTTGGATAAAATATGGAATGGATTTAATATAAAATGGGAGAAATAGTTGTGAGTGCTATAAAAGTGCGGCCTTCTTTGTGAATGCTTCTTAATATTCCATTTATTTAAGGGCAGTTCCGGACTTATAATTTTATAATATTACTTATTCTGATAGTTTTGTATGTGAAATATCAGAGTTAAGAAACTTATTTTGGCTTTGCCCTCTTTAACCATTTGTTACGACTCAAAGTTGCTTCCATGTAAGCTAAAACAAAACTACCAGATTTCTAACTAGAAAAATTTGACTTTTTATGCAAATTTTTCATCCATATCTAACTCATTGGTGGACTGTATGTCCAAGAACACTACTACACCTGTTTTTTTTTTTACCGAAGTCTAAATTATATGCTTCTACACCAACTGGCTTGGAATTGACCAACTGGGTTAGAATTTTATCTGTAAACGGAATACAAATTTTTTTTTCAAAAAACCACACGTTTTAGTAAACTAATGTTCACTCATTAAGTCCCTACTTTTAGTAAAAGGCTCTTGACTTGTGCAAACAAATAACGCCCTTTAATGTATAGATATATAGTCGTAAAACATGCTCAAAATCTTCCAACATATGGCAATTATTTTAGATATCATTTCCATCACATTCGAGCATGTCCAATACGACAAACATTGGCTCAAATTAGATCCTCGCCCTCACCTTTGTAACAAACTTTAATTAATTTGCTTATTCAATAATATGTACTAGAACGAACATTCAGTAAATATTTGTGCAAACAAATTAGTTGGATGTTCTTTGATGAGATTATCTTTGCGTTCCACAGAATCAGATAGACGTTTTGTTTTGTTGGTTAAACAAAGATTAAATCTAAAGGGAATTGTGATTCAGATCTATCTGCGTACTTGTTTAACGTAGACTTTTAGTATAAGATTATTGATATTATATCCCTAGGTACGTTATCCATATTTATACACTTAATGAATTGGAATAAACACCAAATCTAAAGAAAAGAACGAGACATTTACCCAGCTCTGGGACATTTACCGCTGTTACGTTTTATCGGTCATTTGTTAGATTTTTCGGCTAAAGGGCGAGCTTTGAGTGTCCATACCTAACGAAGCCAATGGAATATAAAGTAGTTCACCCCATACAACGGTTACAAAATAACGTTTATCACAAACGTGTACATTATATCATCACCGAACATAAATGTATAACGATGAACGACAGTAATAATTTCCACATCACATAGCAAAACAGTTATTCTCGGCGAAGTTGATACATAATTGTTTCGAAAACTCTTCAAGATATTCCATTAAAGCAGTCAGAACTTTCAGTTTATCTTACAAAGATTTAACTTATTAGACTCAGTATTTATCTCACGTAAGCGTTGTAAGCGGTTTTGTACACGTTTAAACTTGTTGTTGCAAGTTCCGGGGCAGGGTATCAATATTCAAATGCTTCTATGAAGGATTAGACGCTAATCATCTTGTGCGCGTTTTAATTTAACATGTTTTAAACTTTATAGGTAATTCAATTTTGCATGCTGATGCGATGCGATATTTTACTCCACGCCACGGCTCAATAAAAAGACGTATTTTTACATATAATATTAATTGTAATTGTATAATAAGTAAGGTTAGTATATATATATAATATAATAAAATAAAATGTATAAGAAACAGACAATTAACAGCGCGAAAGGAAATAATTAAAATAAAAAACGCCACAGACAGTCTGAGGAGATATAAATTGAATAATATAATATCAAAAAAATATTTTTGCTTCCAAACGACTTCAGACTTAGTTATCATTTCCGACGTCCCTCAAGGGAAAAATGTTGACTCCGGCACATGCATCCTCAGCTCATCCTCACATATCTTTGGTGGACTGGTCTAACAATGCACATTATAATATAAATGATACATAGTGTGGAGCTAGTAATAGCTGCTTTATACAGAATATATTTTCTTCAATCAATCAATCAACAGCCAATCTTTGTTAACTGCTGAACATAGGCCTCTCCCAAGGTGCGCCAAAGCTCCCTGTCCTCCGCATTCCGCATCCAGTTGGTGCCCGCCACCTTCTTAAGGTCGTCGGTCCACCTGGGTGGAGGGCGCCCTACGCTGCGCTTGCCAATTCGCGGTCTCCACTCTAGGACTCGTCTGCTCCAACGGCCATCGGTCCTACGACATACGTGACCAGCCCACTGCCACTTCAGCCTGCTAATTTTATATATTTTCTTAATCTTTTGAAATAAAAAATAAAATAAATGTAGAATTCTAAAGTTGCGGAAGCTTGATATTTAATTTAAACTGATCAATTACTCAGAAGTGTTTTAAAAGATTTTAATCTAAAATAAATATATTTTATGTTTACGAAGATATGTACGAACAACGCTGCCATGTTTTAGTTAACAATTTTAAGTAAACACCAAAAGATAGACACGCTATTCCCCAACGCTTATTATTAAAACATAAACTAATAACAAATACTTTAATCTAGAAGTGTACTCGTTTAAAGACGCGGTTCCTTTCAAGTCATGTAAAGATCACTTAACTTGCAAATTTTCAATACCATTATCGACATTTCGAGAGGTTATTTTGACTGAGTGATTGATGAAGTTACGTCACGTTCACTCGCGACAAATGGCCTTAGTAAAAAGAAATTAAAACGAAGTAGGTATTGAGATCAAGTTGTTGCAGGTAAATGAGCGTTTTGATAAATTAACGAAAACTTTGAACTTGCTTATATATGTTTCTGTTTCAGTTAACAAATTATAAGATATTTTTTTATCAGTGACAGGTCTTTGTGCAATCTCGGTGGTATCACCCACTACATTACATATCACCTACCACCTACCTCCAAATCTATTAAGCTTAGAATTGATTGAATTGATGATGTAAAAATATTTTGTTATATTTTCAATTTCTTTAATAATAATACACATATATAAATGACATCGTGTAATCTTTACGGAGCTTCTCAAAAAATCGAATTCGTAATCGTTTGTGTTTATTTTGTAACACAAGATGAATATTTCATATTAATAATGGTTCTTGTTTGAGTACTTCAAACAAGAGTAGGATGTAACATATTTAAACTTAATTATTATTATTGAGAATCAAGTTAATATGATTAACAAGTTAATTAATTCTATGATATTAAAATATAAGCTGTGTATATACACAGCTTGGGACCTTAGGTACCAAGGCAGTTTGATCCATGTTTTAATTAGCGCCCTTTGTTAATACCATAATTAAGTTTCATTTCTCCGTAAATGTAAACAATATATTATAATTATTAAGATCAATAAAAGTTAACCACGCTTTCAACATATCATTTTGAATTATACGTAAATTATACTTAAAAATATTTTTCTAAATGTCGCTTATTTCTCAGATGCTTCTACTTCATATTATTTCAACGAGATTGGCAAGACAAATAAGTAATAGCAAGTACATAATTTGTAAATTAGTGTATTTCATATGAATAAAAACATTGGCAATGCAAGAAGCATTTGCATATCGCATTGCCAACTCGCTGCCAGCCTTAGAGGCTCAAGTTATAATGTAAATAATTCCTTTATATAAAACTTATACAGTGAACAAAAGCCAGAAACTTTAAAATGGTTTTGTTACATGTTTATAACGCATTTCCTACACGCAGACTTTCATTTAAGTTTTCATATAAACATATAAAACTTTCTTAAGTAAAGCTATTAAGACCAAGTCACATTCACCCCTAATATACCAGACTAGCAGAACCCGCGACTTTGCCAGCGTAGAATTCAGCTTCTGACGAAAATCTTTCAAAATCTGCCATTTTAACGTACAAAGTGCGTATTTGAATTAAACATGGTATAAAATATTAAAATTGTTCAGTAGCAGCGATAAATAAAAATAAAAATTTAATGTTGTTTTGATTTTGGTAACTCGCAAATAGCCATATTAACTTAAAGTTGTTATGAAATCACATATTCAATTTTATTTTTTAATATTGATAGCTTGATGTCCTTTTGGCTTAGTGACTAACTTATAAGGACTATGCAGAGCCTAATGCCAAGAGTTCAAAAATCAAGTCGGGATATGAGATATTATCCGTGAAGCCTTAAACCGAATGATAAAACTATAAACAATTTTGCAACTTCATGTACAAAATATTATATTCATTAATTAACTGAAAAGTGAAGCAGTATAGCGGTTTACGTTACCTCAAATTGGAGTAACGTTTCGCTCAGTATAAATTCACGAACAGTTAGTAAACTTACTTTCATTGCTTTCAGTATATTAGCTAACATAGCAACCATAAACATAGATGGCCCAGTGGATAGAACACGCATCTTAGCCTGAGATTGTATGTTGCACTACCTAGTTAGACTGGTCTAACAATGCACATTATAATATAAATGATACATAGTGTGGAGCTAGTAATAGCTGCTTTATACAGAATATATTTTCTTCAATCAATCAATCAACAGCCAATCTTTGTTAACTGCTGAACATAGGCCTCTCCCAAGGTGCGCCAAAGCTCCCTGTCCTCCGCATTCCGCATCCAGTTGGTGCCCGCCACCTTCTTAAGGTCGTCGGTCCACCTGGGTGGAGGGCGCCCTACGCTGCGCTTGCCAATTCGCGGTCTCCACTCTAGGACTCGTCTGCTCCAACGGCCATCGGTCCTACGACATACGTGACCAGCCCACTGCCACTTCAGCCTGCTAATTTTATATATTTTCTTAATCTTTTGAAATAAAAAATAAAATAAATGTAGAATTCTAAAGTTGCGGAAGCTTGATATTTAATTTAAACTGATCAATTACTCAGAAGTGTTTTAAAAGATTTTAATCTAAAATAAATATATTTTATGTTTACGAAGATATGTACGAACAACGCTGCCATGTTTTAGTTAACAATTTTAAGTAAACACCAAAAGATAGACACGCTATTCCCCAACGCTTATTATTAAAACATAAACTAATAACAAATACTTTAATCTAGAAGTGTACTCGTTTAAAGACGCGGTTCCTTTCAAGTCATGTAAAGATCACTTAACTTGCAAATTTTCAATACCATTATCGACATTTCGAGAGGTTATTTTGACTGAGTGATTGATGAAGTTACGTCACGTTCACTCGCGACAAATGGCCTTAGTAAAAAGAAATTAAAACGAAGTAGGTATTGAGATCAAGTTGTTGCAGGTAAATGAGCGTTTTGATAAATTAACGAAAACTTTGAACTTGCTTATATATGTTTCTGTTTCAGTTAACAAATTATAAGATATTTTTTTATCAGTGACAGGTCTTTGTGCAATCTCGGTGGTATCACCCACTACATTACATATCACCTACCACCTACCTCCAAATCTATTAAGCTTAGAATTGATTGAATTGATGATGTAAAAATATTTTGTTATATTTTCAATTTCTTTAATAATAATACACATATATAAATGACATCGTGTAATCTTTACGGAGCTTCTCAAAAAATCGAATTCGTAATCGTTTGTGTTTATTTTGTAATACAAGATGAATATTTCATATTAATAATGGTTCTTGTTTGAGTACTTCAAACAAGAGTAGGATGTAACATATTTAAACTTAATTATTATTATTGAGAATCAAGTTAATATGATTAACAAGTTAATTAATTCTATGATATTAAAATATAAGCTGTGTATATACACAGCTTGGGACCTTAGGTACCAAGGCAGTTTGATCCATGTTTTAATTAGCGCCCTTTGTTAATACCATAATTAAGTTTCATTTCTCCGTAAATGTAAACAATATATTATAATTATTAAGATCAATAAAAGTTAACCACGCTTTCAACATATCATTTTGAATTATACGTAAATTATACTTAAAAATATTTTTCTAAATGTCGCTTATTTCTCAGATGCTTCTACTTCATATTATTTCAACGAGATTGGCAAGACAAATAAGTAATAGCAAGTACATAATTTGTAAATTAGTGTATTTCATATGAATAAAAACATTGGCAATGCAAGAAGCATTTGCATATCGCATTGCCAACTCGCTGCCAGCCTTAGAGGCTCAAGTTATAATGTAAATAATTCCTTTATATAAAACTTATACAGTGAACAAAAGCCAGAAACTTTAAAATGGTTTTGTTACATGTTTATAACGCATTTCCTACACGCAGACTTTCATTTAAGTTTTCATATAAACATATAAAACTTTCTTAAGTAAAGCTATTAAGACCAAGTCACATTCACCCCTAATATACCAGACTAGCAGAACCCGCGACTTTGCCAGCGTAGAATTCAGCTTCTGACGAAAATCTTTCAAAATCTGCCATTTTAACGTACAAAGTGCGTATTTGAATTAAACATGGTATAAAATATTAAAATTGTTCAGTAGCAGCGATAAATAAAAATAAAAATTTAATGTTGTTTTGATTTTGGTAACTCGCAAATAGCCATATTAACTTAAAGTTGTTATGAAATCACATATTCAATTTTATTTTTTAATATTGATAGCTTGATGTCCTTTTGGCTTAGTGACTAACTTATAAGGACTATGCAGAGCCTAATGCCAAGAGTTCAAAAATCAAGTCGGGATATGAGATATTATCACTAGAAGACCGAAGTGACTCCACTAACTAGCATTACAGAAATGTGGTATGAGCTTTAACCTTCTTTTCCAAAGGAAAGGTCTTAACCCATCGTTGGGAGATTAACAACCTGTTTCTTTGCTGTTGGTTGGAAATCGACCGATAGGGATGTCAACATAACAGTAAAGATGATAAAGATTTACTCATTGACGGCATTAGAAAAAGATAAAATATATTTTATTAAGATTTAAGCTTTATCCATAATTCTGTTTAATGGATTATATTCACAAAAATCGTACTTCATTACAAGACAACAAAGAGATTTTTTTTAAAAGACGATTACAATAGCTGCTATATTTTCTGATTAGTATTACACTAAATGATATTATATAGAAAAATTTATATTATAATTTCATCAGATTCATGTAAAATATAATAACCCGATTAAAACAGAACTTTCAACTGCTTATATAAGACAAAGGCTTATGAATCTAATATATTATTTACTAACAAATACATTACTTAAATTGAAATATATATATATGAGTTTATGTGTTTGTATTAGAGGTTTACAACTACATGAGTTATTTGTTTTCGTTGACTGTTTAAAGTTAACATCTCAAGAAAAATTCATTCGTACGATTTTTCTTATGTTGTTAATATGGCAACCGCGAGAGTTAAGGTGTCTAGAAGTTTAACCAAAATTATACGACGACACACTTTGAACTGAAATACAAATATGTTATAATAATGTAATGCTGCGCGTTACACCAGTTGGAACCAGACATGCTTATGTAGAGCCAACTCGGCAAAGCCAACTCAATTACTTTTATGTTTAAGGGTTTCGTATGTTTAATGAAAAATAAAACATTTTACAGTCGTCTGCGACAGTTTCTTCAAATTTGACGGATGACAACAGGATAATTTCGGTTCTTCTATGGTTTCGAAATCATTGGTTTTAGAGTGCAAATTACAGCATAAAAATAAAATATCATAAATATCAAAATTATTGTGTTGCATATTAATATTTTTTTGAAATATCTCAATTAGTACCTTTATATCTCTGGAGCTACTGAGCTTAAGATTTTGTAAATAAATACGGATTATGTAGCTTTACTTGAAATTGAAAGATTATTTTTATATAATTTATTTTTATAAACGAAAACCATACCGTCTTAATATTCCGGAAAGCGGAAATTGTTCGTTGATTGAAAAATGCGTACAAAATATAAAATTTAATTTGAGCAAGAACTATAGAAGATATTATAGGAAAAAAGACTTTAGAGAAATCTAGCAATTATTAAATACCAAAGGGAGTACTTTACTGTTAATTTTATAATAAAGAAATTATTTTTTTATTAATTTTTAGGTATCGGACTCATTTGCGAGACCAAGCGAAGTAAAATCGACGTGACGTAGATGGTAACTGCATATTCCTTAGTTTTCATGATGATTAAGAATCGCAATAATTTCTGATTTTCCTCGTCGCGCAAGTGTGATCGATCTTTTATACTCTAAAGTAATTTATCACCTTTGACGAGCTTATTATTTTATTCATGGATATAATGTCATCAGTTTTCTTTGTCATTATGATGGTGTACATACCAATAACTTTGTAGTATATATTAATCCGCTTACTTATATTATGAAACAAGAGTACGAAGTATTGATATATATTCGAAATCAGTTGTTTAATGGTGATTCAAAATTCTAGACGATACTATCTAACTAACGAAAGTAATTTCTGTCTGTCTGTATCACGGTTAAACCACTGAACCGTTTTTGATGAAGTTTGATATGAAGCAAGCTTGAACCCCAAGGTCAAAACAGCTTCATTTTCATACCTAAAATCTAAAAACTGTACATGAATTTAAATTTTGTTTGTGACCGCTGGTATTTTAATATTATTTTTACTTTGAAATATACACTTTTCTATTCTATCAACCGTTTTCTTGGCAAATACTGACACTAATATACGTGACGAAATGTCAATGAGAAAGGCAAAAGAAAAATTTGGGATCGGAATGTAAGGATGGACCGAATGGACAGGCTTAGACTACAGACTATTTTAGAAAATAATGTTTGGGATCGGGTTTATCAAGAAGGAAGATTTTAGTACAATATAAAAAAAACAGTGTATTGTTTGTTCAGTTTATTGATTTCGGGTTTCTAGGCGCTGACCATTGTTGTATGTGACTTACTCCTGTTTCATATGGATAATGATTAAAGTTTAGATCTCACGCTTTGCATTATAGCGAGACGTAGTTAAAGTAAAGCTGAAAGTTTCTTTTGCTCATGGTTCATGGCGCACTAATTTGAGCTACACAGTTTTTTTTTTTTTACTGGAAAAAGGCGTTTACTCGTTTCCGCAGAAGGTACCGGAATATCTACTAAAAAACCAGCGGTATCCTTTCCGTCTGGTCTAGGGGCGCCACAGGATCACTTGTGCATTCACTTCTAGGGGGTTCTCAGATACAGGGAATCCACCTAGCCCCGGCAGCAGCGAAGAGTATTCCATTTTTTTACATTTTTTACAATTTTCGTGGACTTCAAATGAAACCTGAACCTCAGCAGGACAGCAGCAGGCAGACGGTTTATTTGACAAAAAATATTAATAATATCTTCTTTTTCGAACGGGATTTGAACGCTCCAGACTAAACACAAAATTCAGCCACTAGACCAACGAAACATTGCTACATATATATTAATATCATTTGAACCAGAATTACATGCGATCGAAATTCCTGAACATTACAATAGACTATCAATATTCATGTTTCCGAGGAACACCATGGACTTGTATCAATCGTGTAGACGGTGTCGACATTATAGGATTAGCTCCCAGATACATACGTATTATCTTCGGTGCAGAAGTTCCGTTGAATATGAAATGTTTTAATATGAATTAATAAAAAAAACATACATCTTATATAAATGAGTAATAATCTTTTAAATCTATACATAACGTACCATTAAAAATCAATAACATTTAAGTTACTTGCGGTACCATAATTATCGGCTTTCTATATTTATTTTATTTTTTATTTACCAAATATGTTTTTGTTTGGAATGTCTTCTGAGGGGGCGTGGCCCAGCGGCGCGACTTGATCACGTGATGATTATCATAGTGGGGATTGGCCCTGCCGAGCTCATCGGCCGGCCGGCTTTAAGACACTTCTGCTCGGACTCTCGGTTATAAATATTTTTATAAATATTTGAAATAAACCACACAGTTTACAATAAACATTTTAATATTCTTGTGATATTAATTTCGCAAAATGTACAGAACAATCCGTAAAAAAAGAAATAAAAAATGCAGTTATTTGTAAATTGTTTTTTTTTTATTTGTAATTATAATTCATCTCGTGCCTGACGGTTAAGGGAAACATCGTGAGGAAACCTGCATGTGTCTAATTTCATTGAAATGAGGTCACATGTGTATTCTACCAACCCGCATTGGAGCAGCGTGGTGGAATAAGCTCTAAACCTTCTCCTCAAAAAGGGAGAGAGACCTTAGCCCAGCAGTGGGGCATTAACAGGCTGTTACTGTACTGTACTGTTTTTTTTTTTAGTATAGGTAGGGTACGAGCTTATGGGCCACCTGATGGTAAGTGGTCACCAACGCCCATAGACATTGGCATTGTAAGAAATGTTAATCATAGCTTACATCGCTAATGCGCCACCAACCTTGGGAACTAAGATGTAATGTCCCTTGTGCCTGTAATTACACTGGCTTACTCACCCTTCAAACCAGAACACAATAATACCAAGTACTGCTGTTTTGCGGTAGAATATCTGATGAGTGGGTGGTACCTACCCAAATGAACAGATTGCTACAGATTGCACAAAGCCTAGCACAAAATTGAATTTGTGAATTGTTATACAATTTATTTCATTACTTAATTATTGTTTATAATTGTTTGTTTCCTGAAATATAAATAAATAAATAAATATTTAACATAAAAAACAAAATACATAATAGTTTACCTCTACAAGACTTTTCGAAACAGACTAAGTATATATACATTACATTCATAATAATAAAATAAATATAATATCTAGCACACTATATAAGTACAGTAAGTGTGTATTTAACGATTCCTTATATCTAAATTACCCTATTAAATGACTTAACTCTGACAAGCAGTAACTAGGTCAGATTGAATACGACACAGCCCAATTGAAAGTTCTCTCGTTAAAGCGTTCGAAGTAAATATTAGTTCGTTTTAGTTAAAGCTGAGAGGGGCGAAGGCCAAACGAAGGTACTAGATGGCACTCGTGTCAATTGCATCAGAATTAATCCAAGATAGCCGGCAAAATGCAATTAGGAAACACTGAGTGATGCCGAGCGTAAAGATAGCATACACCATTGGCCAGAATATAAGGACATTATTTCTTTTTTTACTAAAATTTTAGCATTACAATCTAATGGATTGCTGATACAAATTCAGAAACACAGATTTCGAATCCTGGGTCGAATCAATAAAAGCTATTGGCTGTCAATGTAATCCTAATCTTAGCTAAAATATAATTCACTGCTTTGTTGAAATTTCATTCTTATGAGCATTATCCTTAGAAAATTGCAAAAGCCCCGAGTTCTAGCTCTGGATCAGATCAGTAAAAGATTTTGATTGTTTTCTATTAATAATTACAATGTTCTGTCTCTTTTGTTGTCACTAATTGTTGTCTTCTCATGTGTTGGTGCCTTTCAAAACGATTGGAACGTATTTATATGATAGATAATAAAGACTCCCATGAAATGTTGACCGATTTATGATGGTATTTTTTATTATTTGCTATTTCGATGCGTGTATTCTAGCAATATTATATGTTTCGAATTTGTTCTTACAGAATGGCATTTAAAAGTGTACAATATATATAGAACAGCTCATATATAAATAAAAAAATATATATATTCTGCAGAAATAAACAATGTTGTATAGTAGTTTATGTAACGACTAATATATATAACTAATTACATATAAGACTAAATATGTAATCTATATATAAGCCGAGATAGCCCAGTGGTAAGAGCGCGTGAATCTTAACCGATGATCATGTGTTCAAACCTGTGCAAGCACCACTGAATTTTCATGTGCTTAATTTGTGATTGTTTCATCTCGTTCTTTACAGTGAAGGAAAACATCGTGAGGAAACCTGCATGTGTCTAATTTCACTGAAATTCTGCTACATGTGCATTCCATCATTCCAATGCGGGTTGCGTTGGGGCAGCGTGGTGGAATAAGCTCCAAAATCTTCTGCTCAAAAAGGGAGAAGAGGCCTTAGCCCAGCAGTGGGACATTCACAGGCTCTTTCTATATATATGATGACTTGTCCTGACTGACTCATCAACGCAGAGCCTAAACCGCAGGGACAAACAGTTGAAATTTTAGCAGTTAATGCATTATATGATGAAAACACGTACTAAAAAAGGATTTTGGAAATTCTTTCCCCCTAAAGGGGTGAATTAAAGGATAAACGGTTGTATGTAATTTAAATACAACTTCCGGTTAGAAATAAATTTATACGTAGTTCAGGGTTTTTAAAAATCTACCCCCCCATGAGGGTAAAATAGGAGTTAAAAGTTTGTATGGTTTTAATTCCACACAAACGGATTGCTATTTTTTTTTTAATTTTGATTGTTTAGTTAATCATTGGCATAATTGATTGTCATCGTTGATTTGACATTCGAAAGAAGAAGACTGATTATTGTTTTGCTAATCACTAGTAGCGGACAACTTCTAGATAGTTATATAATATATTAGTCGCCAATGTATGTATATGAGCATGTTAGAATTGCTATTGTAATGGTAATTTTAATGTTGTACAAAAATAAATCATCAATATAAAAGCTATTTTATTAAGTTTTATTTGAGTTTCAACATACGTGTGTATGTCTTTAAACATCTTCTGACAAAAGTATAATTCTTGACGACGTCTCACTTCAGCTCAGAGAATAAGACAAATCGCTAACATATTTTACTCAGTTGGAAAAATGACCAAGATTTGAACTCACGATCTTCCAGTAAATCTATATATTTATATATATATATATATTTTTATTTTTTTTTTTACTGAGACATGATTCACACACGGCGATCTGATCTCAAACTAAGCAGAGTTTGTACTATGGAAATCAGACAACTGATATACTAAATATACTACTTTTCTTTTGTAAATACATACATATATAGATAATTATACCCAGACACAGGACAAACAGACATGTTCATGCACACAAATGTCTGTCCTGGGTGGGAATCGAACCCACAACCTTCGGCATGAAAGGCAAGTTTCTACCAACCACGCCAACCGGCTCGTCTATATTTTTACAAGTCACATCTAAATTCATTACAATTAAACATTTTAAGTAATACAATTTAAAATTCTCTTATGTAAATTAATACCAAATTAAATTTACATAAAATATAAATGAAAACGCTCGATATAAAAACAGAAGGACAATGGCCTTCGGTCATTAAAATACTCTATGAGTGTACTCATTGACTCAAGCACAAAGTTTAATAGCCCTCAATATCGATAAATATTCGGTTAATATATTTTAGTCAATTTTAATGGTACTCGGTGTATGAACTATAATGCGTTTATACGGACATTTAATTGTCGTCTTTTAACAAGTGGACAGTGTTTTGAGTTGAATAATTGAATGATAATACAATGACTATCAGCTTTATTTATTTAAACACTTTTTGCCCACCACATTGAGTAATATGACAAAAGGCGGACTTAATGCCTAAAGGCATTCTCTACCAGTCAACCTTTAGGCTAAGCGGAAATTCGTGAAGGCGGTTAATAATCGAAAATATACATACAAATATAACAACAACAAAGAATATATGAATAATATATTATATACACACATACACATATACATACACACATATATATACATACATTACATATATACATACTTACACACACACACATATACACATATTACATATGAATAATAATGCATTATAGATGTCAAAGATGAAGAGAACTAGGAGCTTTCTGACAAGATATGCTCACGGAGACGAGTCTTGAAAATAGGTTTAGAGGTGGCTTTCCTTATATGCTCAGATACTTTGTGCCATAATCTGACAGCTTTAGAGGATTAGTTTACGATGCAATTCATATAATGAAGATATCGTGAACTTGTTAATTTTTTTTTTGACATTTTATAATTCTACTAATGACCATTCTAGAATTGCACTTTAGTTCTTAACAACTTAAAAGAGCTCTGCTTTGATACTTGAATTATTCCTGGTATTAATCCACTTGCTGGTCGAGTTGATTGCTAATCAATAAGCATTACTATGTTATATACATATTGTTGCGTTATCCTCACTCTTAACCTCACTGGGTCACTCATCGTTCATCATCATCATCAGGTTCCCAAGGATTATGGTGCTTTGACAATATATCGTAACGGAATGTGAATGTTACACTGCTGGACTAAGGCCTCCTCCCCTTTTTGAGGAGAAGGTTTGGTGCTTATTCCTCCACGCTGTGCCAATGCGGGTTGGTGGAATACGCACGTTCTTACCACTGGGCCATTTCGGCTTACCACTCGGATTTGGTCTATAGGCGGTGGAGACCAATTATATTCAAGTTAATATAGGTAGGTTCGGTAAATGGTGGTCCAATTTAAAAAAAAGAATTCATTAAATTTAAAAATAAAGCAGACGTATCTAAAGGCAAGCGCTAGGTCAGTTAAGCCAGCTGGCTGCGAAATCCATACAAACTTTCCAACTTTCCCAACATATTCAAACATCTGGGATTACGAGAAAATTCAAGCTAACATGAAACGAAACTTGATCGTCGGAAAGAGGCGAATTATTTCATTAGCGGCATGTGCGCCGAATATCTGTCGTGAGATTTTAATCATGAAACTCCGGATAAGAGGGATATAAGCTCGGTCTATTATTCCTTGAAATATTTAAACATGTCTTTGAGATGAATTTGGCTTATAATTATGATACAATTATCCTACTGGTATAATTATAAAGAGTTAAGTTTCGTCTGCGCTGTGAATTTACTCAAAAACTACTGACGCAATAGATACAATATTACATATGGTGAAAAATTGTTTTAGGTCGGATGTAGACGAAAACCATATAATATATTAATTTTTTTTTGTTGTACATATATATTGTAATATAGCTTATTATTTTACTAAGGGCTTTGTGCAAGTCAGCATTAGTATTGTTGCGTTCCGGTTTGAAGGATGAGTGAGCCAGTGTAACTACAGGCACCAGGGACACACCATCTTTGTTACCAAGGTTGGTGATGCATTGGCCGTGAAAGGAATGATTAACATTTCTTATATCACCAGTGTCTATGGGCGTTGGTAACCATTTAACACCAGGTGGCCCATTTGTCCGTCTGCTCGCCAACAAAATAATAAAAAAGGATGTTGAAAAGAAATTTATACTAAGCTTTCAAGTAGACGAACTAGTATACAAACAAGGAAGTTATATTATATAATAGTAACGTACAATTCCATGTACTACATAAGCAATATTTGTTGTTCAAAGTGAAGCTGATACATCAAATTTTTTCAATCCCATATTTTCTACTCATATTTCGCGTACAAAACTTTGTTTTGATAAACATCAAACATTTGAATATAAATTAATTGCTATAATTACCAATTACGTCAATTTGATTAAATACAGATGAGTAATTACAACAAATCCTCGAACCAGAATATTAAATTAAGCAAATCAGCTCGAAGACGGCAATTACAGGATCCATGAATATGCATTTATTTGTCCAACTTGTAAGATATTGAGGAGTTTTCACGTTTACGTGCTGATCTGTGCTTGACACTTCTATTTTTTTTAATTTAATACTGTTGTAACTGGTTGGTTACTCGTTTGGATTTTGTACGCAAAAATATTGTAAAATACATTTCAATTTTATACAACGATGTTTTTTAATGTCTATTTCTTCTTAGATAAATAAAGTGCAAACGTTGTGACATGTAGATTCATAACAAAAAACACGTAAGTCTATTTAATATTAAAAGATAAGATTAGAGAACTAAGATTTTCATCGCTTGATACTTATTAATGTTTACTTATTATTTTCAACGATTTTAAATTGATTTTATATCCTACCTGCTTATAAGCATTCCAAACTTAAAATTTGAAACATATATTTGTCGGCGAGACTGTGGTGCCGTCATTGATTTAGACCATTGAATTTGAAACGAGAGTGATAGCATACTTTTTGTTGTTATGTCACCCTAACAGACGTCAAACGGACAGCCATAATTCGTTGGACGTCATCGACGGATCGCCACTGTATTATATGAGTCAAATCACCTGTTACGATATGACGATCGATTTAAAATTACCTGATTAAATATTGTAAATTTGATTTTTTAGTTAAAACTGACTGAAAATAATATGTAATAAATATGGGTAAGAACGCTACACGGTTTTTTTTCACTCTGTGGAAATCTTCAGAAAGGTACCTAGCTCCAAGGTACTAACCCCCCCGTAACTGGGTTATGTGGGATTCATACCCACTAAAACCACTGTGATGGCCGTCTTTTAAGCCCCGGGCGTCGGGGCTGTGAGATGGCCGAGACAACGCCGACGTCGTCTTCACCGAGCAGGATCGGCCCTTTCCCGTTCCCACTCCGCCGTCTCCTTCTGGAACGTGACATTCTCATAGAAGGAGGCTACGGCCCTCCACGCCGGTTCCCTGTGGAGCATCGCCGACACGACTGCTCGCAGGGACAGGTCTTGTCCGACTTCACGGAACAGTATCTCCCTCTCCGTGAAGAACGCTTACACCGACTTTAACCCAAAACTCGAAAACCTGAAATTAAGTCGTCTACATTAGAACCGTCTACCGTTTTCAAAAATTCTCAACTTGATTAATATTAAACTTGCATATGCTTATGTTGTTGATAAAAATATGTGAAATTCGAATATATTTGCACCAAAAAATTGTAAAAGGTCGCTTACAAAACATCTATACGAATAGTGTCGACATTTTTTCGTTTTGATTCGTAAATATAGCAATCCGACAACTGAATACACTGTGTATGTATAAATAATGAGCGACTTGTATTTCGTTCCAGAATATAAGCCGCAAGCTATAACATGCCGAGCTTAACTGGAATACGCCTTATATATTTCCTTTGTTTACGTTGTTCATGCACAGTCATACAAAGAATATTTTTATAAATTGTGAATTTTGTATCTGTATCGATAAAAATACTAGTAGTAGTGATGTAGTTATTTCATTCGATTTAGTCGAGTGCCTTAGGGCTTTAGTTTAAACCAGTTATTTAAAAAATGTTGCGTTTATTTCTCACGAGGTTTTTTACAACCTTTCATTGAAAATTTGTTTTAATTTACCTTATTTTACGCAGATCCTAAGTTTACGGTGCGAGAAAGTGTATAAGTGGCTTATTTTATGTTTTTCATCATCAGTTTCGATAAACAAATGTGGACTGATGGCAATTCGAGCATCTTCTGTCTGTCCTAAAATAAATTAAAAACAGATAATTGTATAAATTTGCGATAATTGAATATTAATAATTAAATATTGATAAATTTCAATCTTGGAATTATCACCATTAAAGTTATTTCAAAAAGCAAAGGTAATATTTTTTTCGTTCTGTTTTCAAACTATACTTTTTAATTACGTAATACGAAACATTTCTCGAATAACTCTGATTACTGCATTGAGAATCAATTTCAAAAGTTCCCGCAATGGCGTTGCCGTGGCAAACCTAATGAAGACCAACAATTAAGAGCCACAAGCTAGAAACAAAGGACTTCTTAATATGATTTGAAAAAAAGTGTATTTTGGATAGAATTAGAGTAAAGTTCGTTTTTAGTGAGCGTCGACGTAACGATGGAAAGGAATAACTATGTCAAATTTAAAGTTAACCGGACGGATAGTTTAGTAGATCTTGTGATGTATTTCGCATATATTTATAAGGAAAATATTCGCAAAGCGTATAAATGATATTTATTTTTATAATGTCGTATTTAAGTTCAAACCATAGAGTAATCGTGGAAAGGCTTTTCTAAAACATAACAATATGTCTTATTGCCTTCAATGGTGACAATGAGGCTGGTTCATTTCTCACCCAGAGAATCGGAATTACGATTCAACGGGGAAATGCTGCTAGTTTTATTGCAACCATTCCATGCGGTCATGACTTGTACAGTTCACAGTAGTTATTCCTAATATTAGTTTTTATGTATTTATTTAGGTCTTTAATGTAAACATTTAATATATTTTTTTATTCCGTCGTTTAGTTGTGTTTGAAAATTTTTTTTTTTTTATAGAATAGGAAGGTGGACGAGCATATGGGCCACCTGATGGTAAGTGGTCACCAAACGATCTTAGACATTGGCATTGTAAGAAATGTCAACCATCGCTTATAGCCAATGCGCCACCAACCTTGGGAACTAAGATTTTATGTCCCTTGTGCCTGTAATTACACTGGCTCACTCACCCTTCAAACCGGAACACAACAATATCAAGTATTGCTGTTTTGCGGTAGAATATCTGATGAGTGTGTGGTACCTACCCAGACGAGCTTGCACAAAGCCCTACCACCAGTGTATTATAAAAAAAGTGTTAATTATATAAAACTGGAAGTTTATCCTTTTAAATGAGTCCATTCAACTCTTCCGTCTTCGTAAGAACGATCTCAGTTTTTATGACGTCCAAGATAAGTTTTGAGATGCATCCTGGGTTATTTTTATTATGATGGGAACGTGTTTTTGAATAAATTTAAACTAAACCAAGCTATGATTTATTTTTTTATGATTTTTTTTTATTATCCCCCGCATAAACCACAGTGCATAGTTAAACCAATTGTGGTTTTTATTGAAGTGTCGCTAGTTAAGTTATGTACATAACTAACTTAACTTATTTTAATGCATTACATAAATAAAAACATCACAATTAATTATTTTTTATTATTTCAATTGTAGGTTTTTTAATGCACAAAGATGGATTTTTTTACCTAAATAAAAAAAAATTAAATAAATTATATATTTATTTTTTATAATTATCATATATAAACAAATAAATTAGCTAAAAAAATAGTTTTATTTTGTGATTAAATCAAATGGTTCAAATCTGAGTGAGATTTTAAAGCTCTATACAAATAAAAAAATGTTTCACTTAAACGTTACATAAAGAAACGTTGCACTAAAATTTTACTCAAATATGACGACGCATGAAAACACTAGTTTTATGGTACAAATTGAAAAAATATTATTAAAATAACCATTTTTTTCGATAACGTAAAGAAAACAAAAAGAAAATACAAGTGCAAATCCTATTAAGAGCACACTGTTTTATTTTTATGCAAAATAAGGATAATTTGATGATTATTAAAAGTAAAGTAGATTAATTATAAAGGTCAATAGACCACTCATACTCTATGGTTAATTGTTATAGCTTGAACTTTGCCTATTCAGATGAAAAATGAATTGAAGAGTATTGAAGGCTCAAAACGAGGTCGAACAATTAATCATACTTCCACGCTATTATGATATAAAACGATAGCAACCTTCGATGTTTGACTAGTCACGATAGCAGGTGCTTTGAAAATTTTAAATTCGCTTCATAAAATGAGTCACTTCATCTTACAATAATATTACGCGTATATAATAGTTTAGTTGATTGTCTGTTACGCTTTCGCAGCTAAGTCGTTGAAGCAACTTTGATGAAATTTGGCATGAAACAAGCTTGAACTACAAGGGCACAGGCTACTTTTTTATACATGACTTGGCTCACTCACTTCAAACCAAATCACAGGTTATTGATGTTTGTAGGTAAAATAATTAATCAATAGATTACCAGTACCTACACAGACGAGTAAGCACGAGACCATATCACCAAAAACATCGTTTGCAGAATAATAAAATGTATATGCCATTATATCTCTCAATACCTAAAACATACGCAGTAGAATTTATTGTAAGAATATACTTAAATAAAATATGGCTTAATTGGAGAATTCAAAATTCGATACATAGCTTGTCTCTACAGACTTGAATTTAACATTCTAAACATACCATATATTAGATGGTTGAGACAATTTGGCAGGCGACTTGTTACAGCAGTTAGTCATCCCTCGTCTTGACGTGTTATGTCATGTTCTTGTGTCATCCGTGTGAAGTGCACGCCACAAATGGAATTTACTGCACGTTGTGAACATCGGGACGTTACTATTATACATTCATTAGAATTTACTGTACACTTCCACATATTTTTATATGACGCGTATGTAACTTGAACTGTATTTGACAATAATATACAATAGTGGAATCTTGTAATTAAGTTTTTGCACCTTTCAGGAATTGAGGAGATTTCGGAATGTGACTCGTACTAATCTATAGTTTTTCAATAATTTCCTATATTTTATTTTCCGTAACAGCCTGTGAATGTCCCACTGCTGGGCTAAAGGCCTCCTCTCCTCTTTTTGAGGAGAAGGTTTGGAGCTTATTCCACCACGCTGCTCCAATGCGGGTTGGTAGAATTCACATGTGGCAAAATTTCAGTGAAATTAGACACATGCAGGTTTTCTCACGATGTTTTCCTTCACCGTAAAGCACGAGATGAATTATAATCACAAATTAAGCACATGAAAATTCAGTGGTGCTTGCCCGGGCTTGAACCCACGATCATCGGTTAAGATTCACGCGTTCTTACCACAGGGCCATCTCGGCTTTTTTTATTTTATATTTTATTTTGTATTTTTCATAAAAAAACATTGATGTAAACCAATAATTTAATATCATAAATTTATTAAGAGAAATAAGTTAGTTTGATTTTTAATTTTAATCGTATATCACCTATACGAATAGAGAACGATAAAAAAATTATGATATTATTTTGAGATAATTTATTTGATAAAAGCGTGTTGTTTTTTTATATTTTACGTCAGTTGGAGTAGAATATTAATATTAACAATTATATAAATTGAATATTATAGTTATAATTTTCTTTGTAAGAGCTACCACGTATTCGATTTTTACTCTTATACCTATAAATATAAAGCACATAGTCCTATACTTTGATATGCATTATTAAAACGTTAATATGCATTTGAAAGAGCTAAAAAAGCCAATCCTCGCGTTAATGTCGTATAAATGTCAGAGAATGCGCCGTCAGAGCATTTCGAAATGGAATGAGGGCTCTCGGGCTCATAACTTTGCTAAACTTTCTTTTTGGCGCAAAATATAATTGTTTGCGATGTTTTAATAACCCACTTCAAAGAACCGTAACGGTCCGATAGATAGAATACATGGATGGTTTATGAATATCACAAGTTGAAATAAGCACTACCATTTCACCAAGTATCATTTAATTTCAAGTGCTCAATTTGTTTTTTATAATAAAATTCGTGAGGAAAACTGCATGAATATCTAGTTGTATCTATCAATCTTCAGTGAAGCAGCGCGTTGGAATAAGCCTCAAATGTGATCCCTAAGAGAAAAGGAGTCATTTACTCAGTTGTGTTTTTACTTTAAAGAATTTTTATTGTAATAGTAAGTTCTGTTGCAAATTAATAATAGCTTGTAACATTAAACGTTGATTATCTAAATATTAAATTAACAGTATCGAAGTTTGTGTTAGCTAGAACTTCAGTGTGTGTTTACGGTTATTAGCTTGATATTAATTACCACGTATCGCTCGTTATCTGAGCCTAGCTGCTTAATACCAATTTAATTACCTTATATACCTATCATCGCGGGCTCAGAAGTAACCTAACCTTTCTATCATTCAACTACAAAATCATTAATTTTATTTTAATCAGTAGTTATCAGAGCAGGCTTTTGAATCTCCACTTTACAATATTACATTTGATGTTTACAACCGGTCCAGAATGAAGATTCATCGAAAATAACCGGCAAGTATGCGATATATTTTTTTATGTATGCACGTTTACTAGCGCCAAACTAACATTTATATAATCTTATTTATAATATTTATTATAATATATCACATTATAATATAATTGTATCAATCGGTAGTAGTAATAGTAGACTTATTTTATGACGTAACCCGCAACATTTTCAACAGGTTCTAGTGTTCTAAACATGTACCATCTCGGGTCTTCGAATAGACGATATGAATTCCGACTTTAAAGAAAGACTTCGTTATGATTTCCCTCGACCCCGTTGTAAAGGTTGGAAATTCGAGACGTGGTTCACAAATCGGGACATCGTACTCCTTCCGTCGAGCGAGCTCTGGAAGTGACATAGTTTCACTTATTAATTTCCTTACGCCGCTATCATTTAAATTGGTATGACTCGTTACCCAACCGCTAGTATATTATTTAACTGTTTCTATATTTCATATATTAACCACCCGTCGTGACTTTACATGATTGAAATTAATATTTTTATATGATACGATTGATATAGATAAAATCATAATTAATCTGGCGTACTGTTCTAATACATATTAAATTTTTTCTCAGGCCTTCTTTCAAAAACGGCTTTACGAGATCTCCGAAACATGGGAATGTATCATATTCAATCATCTCACGAAAAATTAACAGTTTTTATGAATGACATACTCGTAGCAATAATGCTTATTATTTTTATTTAACGAAGTTGATTTGCTACAAACTTTGTTTGTTTAAAATTCGATACTCATAACAGCTGACTACGTTCACGGTGAATGAATATTTTCATACCACAAGCCAAGACTAACAAAGGATTACGAATGACGAAACTCTCTATGCTTCATATTGCAGACCGGCTAAGAGCCAGTGGTGCGGCTTAACCGGGCATTGAATTTAAAGTGGATAGCTTGCTTGCGTCAATACGGCTTGAGTTTTTAGAGCAAAAGTTCAAGGCTCAGAATTATTGAGTTTTAAAACTAATAGCATTTACGTTCATTAAATTTTCAACATTTTTTTTCGATTTTGTAAATTTTAGTAAAAACTTTTTAATCTGCATCTACAATCGAAAATGTTTAGCAATCGTATAACGCGGTAATTTTATTGATTTTTAAGCAAATGTAGAGAACGATACTTTTGATCATTTCATTCAATGTTAAAATATTTTAGATTTTAATTATCAAATAAAATGGCTGTTGGATAAATTTCAGCTTCTATTGTTATTGCTATATGTAATATGTCTGCCGCAGATCCCGAAGTCCTGGGTTCAATCCCCAGTTCGGACCCGTAAAAAGTTATTCTATTTTCAATAACTTGGAATCTGGAAGATGGAAGTATGGATACTCCCGTGCCTCGGAAAGCACATAACACTTTCCAGTCCGGTCGTGTCGGATTTGCTGATCCATCGCATAATAAGAGTGAGGGAATAAACGATGCACATTGTTTGCGCATACACTTGTTTACTATAAATAATGTCATTACATCATCGTCATCATAAAATTATTTATAATTGTTATGGATAATAATTTTAAACGCCAATCATTTAATATGCCAATCAAATGGATAAAATAAAGCGTCATCGCCAATCGACAGTTATTTTTCCAAATCAGTATTAGCTGTTCATTACTTTGCTTTAACGACATTGAAGAAAGAGACCGGTAACGACTTATATTTCAGTCGCACCTTAAAAGGAGTTATAATATCTGAATTGGGTCACACTTAAAATACCGTTTTCAATCAATAGTTTTTACTACATTCCTGTATTAAAGCGCTAAGTGCTATTAGCGCTTTGATGGGTTGATTTATACTTTTAGGATTCAGCGCTGAAGCGATGATTTCGAATATTGTCTTTAGAGAAACAATATGTATTTTTTTGTATGTATGTATTAAATTAACAAACAATTAACATTTTAATCACACTAATATTTTAGATCAGTGTATAAATTTATTTTTCATTACAGAAAAGACGGACTCATTTCAATTTCTATTCTTTCTTAGTATGCTCGTATGTTTTACTAGCAGCCGAGATTTAACGCAAAAGTTATTTTATGAGATTACTTTTGTGTATTTCAGAATTATGAACTTAGATTTTAAGCCACGTTTGGTTGCGGAATTGGAAAAATCTATCGTGGAGTCTATGTTTCTGATTAAAAATCCTTTGTACTAAATTTCATATCTAGAATTATAGATCTAGCCCAGTCTAGTTAGTGCTGTGAGTTATTATGTTATATTACTATTTCATCCTTATTGTATTAATTACGACTTGAAACTTATAATCAATAAACGAAATCCTCATCACCAACACCTTTACCGCGAAATAACTCGCTAACTGAATTAACCATAGCGTCGTCAGTGTAATGAAGTTGTACCACACCAATATTTCTGGAACTCCAGTTTCTCGTAAGACTTCAATCTTTTATACGAGAATTATTTTGTGCGGGAGAAGTGCGGTAGGTCAACTTTTAATGGTCGCACGGTGTAAACAGGTCTCGCTCCCTCATTTAGCTCAAATACCGCCCCATCAAGCCTTTTTGATGTGCTAAAGAGGTAAATCAGGTGCTTTTGATCCGAGATTGGACGTTAACGACTCCTTTTTGACTTTGATTTTTGTGTTGATATTTTTAATTGATCAAATGATCTCCATTCCAGTTAATGCTTCTTTACCTTAAACCATAAGATAAGTATAGGATAATACTTGTTATAAGTAAAATATCTCACGTGATTTCTGACAAAATTGCAGTTAATTTTGGGGACATTAATAAGAGTGGCTCGAATATTATTTGTTGGAGAACAAGCGACATACATTCTGGCTCTATCATATTAAAATACTTTGCGAAGACAGAATTTAGAACGAGCATGTGGGAAGTTTAAACTATTGTATTAAGTTTTGACTATTTTTTAACTAAAATGGGTTCATATGTATCCTTTTAGATACAGCTTTCTGTAATTAAAAAAAACGTATTCGTAGGTGGAGAAGTCATATTCGTTGATTTGCTAACAGAAGATATAAGCATAACTATACATATATAGTTGACTATATATTTAATTCGGGATAAATGTTAACTAGTTTCTTGCCGGTTGTTTCGAAAGAATTTACATTCCGAACCGGTAGTATTTTGATTCAGCTGTAAAAATTAACCGTAACCGTAACCATAACAGCCTGTGAATGTCCCACTGCTGGGCTAAAGGCCTCCTCTCCTCTTTTTTTTTTGAGGAGAAGGTTTGGAGCTTATTCCACCACGCTGCTCCAATGCGGGTTGGTGTGGCACATGTGGCAGAATTTCAGTGAAATTAGACACATGCAGGTTTCCTCACGATGTTTTCCTTCACCGTAAAGTACGAGATGAATTATAATCACAAATTAAGCACACGAAAATTCAGTGGTGCTTGCCCGGGTTTGAACCCACGATCATCGGTTAAGATGCCGAGATGGCCCAGTGGTAAGAACATGTAAAAATTAAGCGCCTAATTAATTAAAGAATATTAAAATCTGGCGATAGTTGACTTCAAATATTAACATCGTCAGGTACCGTTAAAATTACTTCAATAAGCCATTGAAATGTAACTATTCCGGCGAGTGATCATAAAGAACTTTCAAAGTTGAATTGTAAGCCAAATACTTCGCTCCTGCAAGTAATTTTGCAGCAGTTACATAGCTGACAGTCGGAACTTTTGTCCTCGAGTGAGAACATAAGAAACTCATGTGGTATAAATTCGCGAGTCGCACCTGCAACTGGTCCGCGATTAATGGCTCTAAGCGCGCGACGCCTCATTGTTGAGGAACACGGGGCAGGGTAAAGAGAACGATTCTTGTATTGCAAGAAATATATATTTATAAAAAAAATCATTGCATAAATTGTAATGACCGTGACTTCATTTCTAATACAAAGAAAGAAACAAAGAAAATATGACAAATTTTAAACTACAAACTAGGAATAAACAAAACAGCTTCTTCTTCATATACTTTGTCAATTTATAAATGTACGTAACTTTTGAATTGCTTCAAGTAAAATTATCTAAATATTGACTTCACTTTTTCATTTATCAGTTGTTGTACCAACATTTAATAAGTATTAATAATAATTTGTACCGGTAAGAAGAGTTAGAAGTATGAGCGAGCTAGTGTAATTACCAACTTAAATGGGTATTTCATCAAATTTTCATTTATTTATTCATTAAAATTACTAAATTACTTTTTGGGATGTAAAGCACGTAATATAATTACAACCGTAAATAAAAAAAGCTTTTTTAAATTTACTATTAAAGTAAAGTTTTACTTATAAAAATATAGTATGACGAAAATATAGGAAACAAAATAATTTAGAAATATTCGTACATATTTATATAAAAGTTTAAACTTCATTTCACAGTGTCAACTACAGGCCCATTCGCCCGAGAAGTTTCTCACAATATATTCCCAGCCCCGATTGTTCCTGCACATAGCGTATGTAAAGACCACAGAATTTAAAATAATAGAAACGCCAACACAACGAGTGTAAGAACATCATTGTAATAATAATAAAGACGTAAGTATTGTATGACAAAGAGGTAACTTATTCAATTATGTTGTCATGTTGTATTTTTGTTATACCGTAACAGCCCGCTGCTGGGCTAAAGGCCTCTTCTACCTTTTTTTTGGAGCTTATTCCACCACGCTGCTCCAATGCGGTTTGGTGGAATACACATGTGGCCGAATTTCAATGAAATTAGACACATGCCGGTTTTCTCACGATGTTTTCCTAAACCGTAAAGCACGAGATGGATTATAATCACAAATTAAACACATGAAAATTCAGTGGTGCTTTCCCGAGTTTGAACCCACGATCATCTGTTAAGATTCATGCGTTCTTCCCACTGGGCCAACTCGGATTATATTATAGTTTATTATTTTATCACTGTATATCACTGTATAGCATGCTGACCTGAAGCTTATCAGGTCGCTGGGATATTTCAGTACAACGATCTTTGTATGGGACATTTGTAAAGCAACAGTTTGTGAATGTCCTATGAGTTTAATGCAAATATATCTTCTCCTCTTGAGGATAAGCTTTTTGGAGCATATTCCACATCGCTGCTCTAATGTGGATTAATATATCACATCTGGCAGAATTACCAGTGGATAGAATACGTGTACTTTAATCGCGGGTTCAAATTCAAAGGTAAATGGTAAATGGTTTATGATAAACAATTTCGTGCTAGGAAGTAAATACTTCAGAAACACTTCAGGACTTAATTCAGATTGAGATCGTGCAAATTTTGGACTAAGAATTAGTCTCAATTATTGGCAGACTAAATAGATAGAATGATTTGTTTATATGGAAAATTTAGTATGAAATAAAATAATTTTCAACGTGGTGGTACCACTTTTGATGTGTATTGCGATCATTGTCTGCACACGTCCGTAACGACAAAGTTTGTTTCCTCTATTTGAGCAGAAATAAAATCCATAGTAATACGAGGTTCCTAAACGATACATTAAACATGTTAAGTACACATATTTCATGAAGTGAAATTATTTATGTGACGAAATATTGATATATACAACTTTAAAGATTCGTCTATGCTCGTACTGATTGGTATAACCATCACGATAGATTCTTCCACCAAACAGCAATAGTTCTCGTACATGAAAGACTCATGACATAAACAATGGACTGAATGTCTTATATATCTGGCTATGAGACCATTGATGGTGTAAGACGTGAATTATATGATTTAAAGAGAAGACCTGAAGTGATTACCAGGTGGCCTATTGGATCGTCTACCATTCTAAATGAAAATAAAATAAAACTATTGGTCTATTCTATTTACAAAACGGATTTGTATTCCCTTTAATTACGAACGATATGATTATTCAATGGATATAAGATATGTAGTTATATTCAACTATTAAGAAACATTAAGTTGGAGACCTTAGAAGACCTTTTGTGATTTTTTTATTGTAAATGGCAAGTAATTACAAAGTTTTGGTATTTTCAGTATTTAAATTTTAAATAAATGTAAATATATACAAAAACATTCCGTTATACTATAATTTTCATAATACTGCCACTCTGAAATAACGAAAAACTATTCCATTTTACATATCACTTAAGCCAGTTTAACAGCAAAAGCGTATTAACATTATTATTTCGGTGCATTTATTAAAATTTGTAAAAATATAAAAAATATTTACTTATTTCTACAGCTCTTAAACAACTCGGCTCTATAGCGAATAAATTTCGCTCAGCGGATTGAAATAGTTATTTGTAAATGGATACAGAAGTACTTTGAGTATAAAATACGCCCATTAGCCGTGTCAATGCCTACGTGCAGCCTTCTAACTTAGCCTTTTAGTATTACATACATTAAGCTATTTGCTGAAATCAATATATTTATAAATAGGCATGTATTTTTATGAACCAATTAGTAAATTTCAGTTTCCAGATATGCTAACCCAGAGGTTGCCTAGAAGACATTACTTGTAAACGATTAGACTGCCAGCGGGACCCCATATCGTACAAGAATGTAAATACGTCAGGTAAGTAGTTCCAGGTCTGTTCCACAAAATTTAACTGAAATCTAATTTTTTCTGTGAAAAATAATGAATTAAATGCGTTTAAATTCGAACTCCAGTCTGTATATAAACACATACATATGCCGCTGGCTGGAGTATATAGAATGTATGTATATAGAATATATTATATGTATATAGAAGAGCTCAGTAATAATTTTAAGCTTTACTTCCATCTCTGTTCAGTGCGTTGTAGGAGAGGAGTCAATCCTTGTAGGATTTGAAAAAAAATACATTCAAGAAACCTCCTGCTAGCGGCCTTCTAAACTGTTGTATAAAAATAAAGATAATTGTGAATATTATGATTTGGCTCTTATTATATTTTTGTTCGATGCTGATGATAAACAGTTTGCTTCTCCATAAAAAGAATATTATAAATAAACAAAAGGTCTATAAAAACATTATATCCAGCAAAGTGTTGATAAGTATCATGAAAATGTGATGTGCAAATACATATAATGTACGATCCTAAGGATATAAAATAACAGAAACCGTTAATACAAATTCATTCTCTCATTCATTTATTAAATTTGTACAGGCTGTATCTCAGTAATGTAAAAAAATTAGTCTTGCTCAATATTGATGATCCATTTTAATTACTAGAATTTTCTCAAAATATTCATAAATACAGAAGCCGAGATGGCCGAGCGGTAAGAACGCGTGAATCTTCATGTGCTTAATTTCTGTTTATAATTCATCTCGTCCTTTTCGGTGAAGGAAAACATCGAGAGGAAACCTGCATGTGTCTAAATTCATCGAAATTCTGCCACATGTGTATTGGAGCAGAGTGGTGGAATAAGCTCCAAACCTTCTCCTCAAAAAGGGAGAGGAGGCCTTAGCCCAGCAGTGGGACATTTACAGGCTGTTATTACTATTCATAAATACTATTTTATCAAAGTGTATTAATAATTGATGAGATAGTCGTTAATAATCCATAAACGAGTAAGAATTTGTTTGGGAAGATATCATTTTATCATGTTCAGAAGTGACGTAGCTGTTTGCTTTAGGCTATCTGTGGCTTTGGTTTTGAGGCGTGGATGGGCGCCTTAACGAGATTTTAATATAGATCCCTCTAGGTACGCATTTCTACGAGTAAATTATTATAAAATGCGATATTATTTTCTAAAGAAAGTCTTATTTTTTTGTATTTGCATGTAGAATAATTTTCTAGCAATTATCAAGATTGGTTTTCTTAAATTTTATGTATGATTTAAATATATTCAGTTTCATATTAAAAAGTATCAAAAACCATCAATCGATCTAGTGTTGGTGCATTGGTCGCTAAGGGCTATACTCGTCCTTGCGTAGTTTGGCCGCTAGCTCATAACACTCGTAGTTCTCTTTTATTTGTATCTTTGTGCCACTTGTAGTAGGAGCACTTGGACGGGATTTTTAATTTAAAGAAGTGTTTAAAGAACTAACACCTCAACTCACTTCACCAGTTTCAATGCGATAAGGGCTGGAAGGCACCAATACAGACATTTTATCGACAGACAACCAGAACAAAGATAACGGTTATTTAATTTGTATTTTTCGTTATTTAAAAAAAATGTACATGTAACTGGTACGAATTTAAATGTATGCAAATATATTATAAAAATTTCTATGATATTTATTATAAAATCTAAGGTATTTCGTGTGAAAAATGTTCATATTTTTAATTTTTAGTAATATTTAGTAACTCATTTGATTTTGTTGTAACGCTGGGGTGTGAACGCCGTGACGTAATGAGTCACGTGATCGGAATCGTTTGGAGGAGTAACTGTCACATTTTAACTGTCGGAGAGCGGTGAGTCGGAAGCTCAATTCATTACAGAGAGCGATACAGTTCGGACCTTACAAAGGGGATCGTTGGTTCACGCAACTCCGATAGTTATGATATAGGTATATCATAACTATCATAACTTTGCAATTTGTGATTGCTGATTAGATAATCATCAAATCAATTCTTGTATTTTATGTAGATACATAAAATACAAGAATTATCATTCTGTACTTTTGTGGTTATTGCCTGTGACCTACGCCATGGACCCTGTACCAGAAGCTCCTACCGATGACAGGCGTGCCGCTGATCTATCGAAGACGTCTTCATCAGAAGTGGGATTCACTCAGGCATCGCAACCACCAACTACCCACGAAAGTCATTGACTTCGATTTCGCAGCTTATTGAAGCTATGAAATCACGTCGAGCTGTGCCAACACTCCCAGAGTTCAATCCTGACTCTTAATGATGCTGAAGAACGTTCCTGGTGCTTGACCATTGATATTTGAATGGCAGGACAAGCGCTGGAAGGACGTTCCTTGATCATTGCGTTCAGCAAGTCCTTGAAAGGCAGGGCTTCTTCGTGGCTATCACAAGTATCACATTCTGGTATGACGTGGACTTATTTCAAGGAGCTATTTCTTGCTCGTTATGAGAGCTGAAACCGTCGTGGCAGCTCTTATAAACATCAACAACGGGCGGCCAAAAGAAGGCGAATGTATAGCTGCGTATGCAAGTCGATTGATGACGTCACTAATAGCGCAATGGAAAAACCTGTCTGCTGAGGAAATCGCTATATCAAGCAAGTTGCTGCAAGAAGTGAATTTTTTTTCTTATTTGAAACGCAAAATACATCATCGTGACAACAAATTGCCGGATAACAGGCGTTTCAAACCTTCAGGATCGGAACCTCATGTGTTCTGATACGCTCAGCTTCCTGATATAGGACCGTTGGCTATGCAAATTAAATCAAAGCAGTTACGATTTATTTTACTACCCTACGAAAGTATCATTATTTAGTGAGTGCAGAAAGTTTGTGGAAACGTATGAAAAAGATCTGGTGAGTACGTTCCAATTTATTTAAAAGCGATAGACATTGTCTTGCTGTGCATCGTACTAAGTTTTTTAGTAACTTTACAATTTAGCTCGTACCACCTACATTGCAATGATTTCTTTATTTACCTACCCTGCTTTGGATTATTAATTAACAGTGATATTGCGCAATGATATCTAGGAAACTTGCCTAATAACGGTCGCATGACCATGACTCAAGTTCCAGAAATCGATTACCGACGTTGGAAGAATAAACCGCTCACCTCCACGCGGGTCGCTGCTGCGACTGCTGGTAGTGATTGTGACTATGGTGGAGCATCGGGACTCTGCCGTATTGTCTTCGCCGAGGCGTTCCGTGAGCGCTGCCACGAACCACAGTGCTAGAGCGACCGATCGTATCATTGTTGCGATACGACCTATCAATACTACGGTGAGATCCAACCAATTTTCCAATTCCAATTTCGATAGTTATAATATACCTACTTTGTAATTTGTGATTGCTGATTACCTACATAAAATACAAGAATTATCATACTGTACTTTTGTGGTTAATTGCCTGAGACTTACGCCATGGACCTTGTACCAGAAGCTCCGACGGGCGCGCCGCTGATCTATCGAAGACCCCTTCATACTTATTATTTTTTTTAAATATACATAAAAAAGCATGTATTTCTTTTTATTTCTTTTCCAGTTGTATAGTGGACCGATTAGTAATTTATTAGGTGGTTACACTTTGTGCAACTCTGTCTGGGTAGGTACCACCCAGTTATCAGATATTCTACCGCTAAACAGCAGTACTTAATATTGTTACGTTCCGGTTTGAAAGGCGAATGAGCCAGTCACAGGCACATTACAAGTTATGTATCAACCTTGAATTTATTATTGAACAGAATACCATTACATACAAAAACTGAATAAAAACATACGGTATGAAAATTGAAATACATAAAATAAAAAACTGTAATATAATCAATTATAACAAAAAATTTGGGTCGTTAAATATTATGATATCTGCCCCCATGTATATGTATATAAAGGTAATATTTGTTATCGTTTGCGATGAGATAATATACATAATATTAAAATAAATCCTTTATCTTTACTAATATTATAGATTATAAATTAAAAAAAAATCTATAAAAACATTATATCCAGTGGGTTGACGACCAATTATTATTGTTTGTCACAGCTATTTATATATATATATATATATATATATATATATATATATGAGCATGTTAATATTTTAACTTATTTTTTTTTATCATACAGGCTTTACTGGTTTTAATCAATAAAACCAGTAAAGGCGATATTCCAAATATTCTAATTGACTCCGGGATAATAACTTAATATAATGCTTTAAGTATTATATTATGTATATGTAAGCATATTTCTAGAAGAGAGGTTAGAAGGTTCACTATTTCAGATGAGAACGCCCTTTGCATGCTTTTATTTTATATTCTACCTTAGTTTTATTGTTAAGCAATATATTATTGACGTTTTGCTTGTATAAATTGAACCTATATACTACTACTACTAAGTAAATAGCTATAGTAATGTATGTGAGTAGATTTTCACCATATTAGCTCGTTAGTTACTCTAGAAGCGGGTTCATTCAATAGGTGCAGATTTCCTCACGAAGAAAACCTGAATGAGCCTTTACCTTCGAACACACGACAAATATTATGAATATTAACAAGATGAGCAGCTATGCTTGTCCTGTTTCAAACTGGTAATTATGTAAAAAATCACATGTTCGATCCAGTGGGTCGACGACCAAAAATTATTTGTCGTTTTATTAATATTTCAAGATGACAATTTTATTGAGTTACTGTGAGTATGTAATTACATGTACAATTTATCACATCTGTGTTTCCAATAAATAACCATTTTTTTTGTAGCAACTAATATTATACCTAAAAATTTTATGATAGAAAACTTTTTTTATAATTCCTTTGCTTCACTATAAATATTAAACTAAACTAAACACATAAGTTTTAATGAATCAAATTACTGTAATAATTACAATAGCTTACGTTGTTATGTTATGGTTAAACTTGATTCAGGACCGCGTCTTGTGTCCAAATTTCTTTCGTTTAAACCAAATTATGCCAACGAATACACATATTAAATAATAATAATGTCCTTCTCATCAAATATCAGCCATGGAAATCAGCTTCAAGGACCAGATACTAGAACTAGTACTCTCACTCGCACTTATATATATATATATATATATATATATATATATATATATATATGTATATATATATATATATATATATATGGATATATATATATATATATATATATATATATATCCGTGCAGTGACGGAGAAAGAATACATTTCACTGCCCCTCTCTTTCCCATGGGTGTCGTAAGAGGCGACTAAGGGATATCTGAGCGACCATCTGCTCATCTGGTGGTAGGATGCTAACATCCGCCTGGCTTGTTACCACCGTACGCATGGTGAAAAACTCGTGAAGTGGCTTGCAGCCGCGTTTCGAGGTCAGCCAGCGTACAGCCAGTGCCCGAGCGAGTATTGCCGCGATGGGTGTTGGTCCAGTGGAGACGGCTGTTGAACCAATGCCGGGGGAAACTGTATTGACCTGCCGGACAGGGAGACCCGAAGAAACGGCTGTTCCGCTGGCCACCCGTGGCATAGTACAGGGGCTATAGGGGACGGTACAGGGGCAGAGGCTGCCCCACCAGGCCACGCATAATCTCGGGGTGGACGGTCGTGCCGGTTGGTGACCGGAAGGTGGGGTCCCGGCGGCCACTTCCGGGGGGGTTCGGGGGCCCTTCCGTCCGGCGGATCAGTATATTTTCCTTTTTGGCAAACATTTGGGAAAACACGCCTCCATACTTTGCCCATCCCTATCGTGGCAATACGTCGCTCGCCTCACGTCTCTTTTCCTAATTTCCAAATGGTAGCGCAAATAAGAAATAACGGTCGTTCAGCGGTGCACACCCCCACCATACCCACGCTGTTTGAGGTCGAGTTCTCTAACATCCGAGGACTCCACGCTAACCTCAACGTTGTCCACCACCATCTCGAGACAGCACGGCCAGCATTGTTGTTTCTCACGGAGACGCAAATACTCCGCCCTGCCGACACCAGCTACCTTAACTATCCTGGCTACATGCTTGAAGAATCTTTTAAAGCGAAAGCCGGAGTATGCTTGTTCGTCAGGGCGGATGTTTGTTGTCACCGATTGCGCTGCTTGGAGGACCCCTCCTTCTCCATGTTGGTGATACGTGTGGACCTGGTTCGTCAGAGTCGAGTCTACGTGTGCCTCTACAGATCCCACAATGGTGACTTGGAGACAAGCCGATTATTCGACCATCTTAGTCGGGTGGCAGATGCTGCGCAAGAGCAGTTTCCTAACGCGGAATTGGTGTTTTTGGGGGATTTTAATGCTCACCATGAATCATGGTTGAAATCCCTCAAAACTGACCATGCTGGAAGAACTGCTCATCAGGATCCCAGACATTGATGGGCAAGCGCCTTCTCTACTGGATCTTCTGCTGACTTCTCACCCGGTGGAATATCAGGTTGTGGTTCAAGCTCCACTTGGTTCTTCGGATCACGGCCTTATATCTACCAAAGTGCCACAGGCCAAGCTGCTGCCATCAGCGGTATGCAAACGTCGCGTTTGGCACTATAAGTCGGCAGATTGGGACGGTATGCGCGATTACTATGCGTCAGTCCCTTGGAAGGAACGTTGCTTCAGTGGGAATGACCCGACAGCTAGTGCCGCTGCTGTTGCTGATGAGATCATGTTAGGAATGGAATACTACATTCCTAGCTCAGATCTCATCAATAGGGGTACGCGTAACCGTTGGTTCACGCGTGAATGTGCCGACGCTGTATCATCTAAGCAGGCGGCATATCGCGCGTGGATCAACGGCTGCATTAGCGGGGCATCTAACATTGACTCACTGAAAGCAAACTACAATAAAAATTCCAAGTCCTGTAGGAAGGCATACACGAGAGCGGATGCACAGCGCATTGTACAGATTGGTCATGACCTTATTTCGCATCCTAGGGGCTCCCGTAGCTTCTGGCGTCTGACCAAGTCTGTGCAAAACAATTTCTGCCAACCTTCGCTGCCACCGCTCAGAAATCCGGACGGATCGCTAGCTCACAGTCCGCAAGAGCAAGCTGATCTTCTGGCTAAACTCTTTGCCGACAACTCTGTGATCGATGATTGTAGTGCGCAGCCACCAACAATACCTTCATGTGGCCACACGATGCCTGACATCAAAATCAGGCAACGTGATGCGCGTGCGGAGCTGCAATCACTCGATATACGGAAAGCTAGCGGTCCCGATGGAATACCAGCCATTGTGCTGAAGAAGTGCGCGGCGGAGCTGTCCCTGTGTTAACGCGCCTGTTCCAACTTTCTCTCTCTTCGGGAAGTGTGCCGGAGGCTTGGAGAAGAGCTAATGTGCAAGCGGTTCCCAAAAGATCCCGATCCCCATCGGTCTGACCCGGCAAATTATCGGCCAATAGCTATCACCTCAGTACTTTGTAAGGTGATGGAACGGATTTTAAACAACCAACTGATCCATTACCTAGAAGATCACTGTCTGATTAATGATCGTCAGTACGGGTTTCGACCAAAACGGTCCACAGGTGATCTTCTAGCGTACGTAATGCACCTCTGGGGTGAAGCTATCGACAAGCATGGAGAATCGTTGGCTGTCAGCCTCGATATCTCCAAGGCTTTCGACAGGGTCTGGCACAGAAGTCTTCTCTCCAAGCTACCGGCATATGGTCTGCCTGCTCAGCTATGCACCTGGATTGCCAGCTTCCTACACAAGCGTAGCCTTCGTGTTTTAGTAGATGGTTGCGCTTCACAATTCTATGTAGTGAATGCTGGCGTCCCCCAGAGATCTGTGCTATCTCCCACACTCTTTCTTTTGCATATCAATGATATGCTCTCTCTTGAGAACATACATTGCTATGCAGATGATAGTACAGTGCATGGTGAATACCACGGACGCGCAGTGGCTGGGCGGGCGGAAACTGAGGAGAGGCGGGAGAATCTTGTTATTGAACTCGATAGGACATTAGAGCTCATCGCCAAATGGGGTTCTGATAATCTTGTTGAGTTTAATGCCAAGAAAACACAGGTGTGCGCTGTCACCATTTTACCCTCATCCCTCCCTCTGTGGCACACCGCTGATGATACAAAGCAAAATCGCCATGCTGGGGATGGACGTTCGCTGCGACCTTAGTCTAAGGGATTACATCGAGGCTATTATAAAAACAGCTTCACGAAAACTCGGAGTTCTGAACAAGGTGCGGCGTTTTTTCACGCCACAACAACTGTGCCTGTTATACAAAACACAGGTACGGTCTTGCGTTGAATATTGCTCGCACCTTTGGGATGGCTCCGCTAAGTACCTAATGGAGGCCTTGGACCGGTTGCAGCGACGTGCAGTACGCATTATTGGCGACGTAAAGGTCACAAACACCCTTGAACCTTTACAATTGCGTCGCGAGATAGCAGTACTGAGCGCTTTCTATCGTCTGTATCACGGCGAGTGCTCTGAGGAATTATTCTCTCTAATTCCTGCTTCCCCCTTCCTTCTTAAGTCCACGCGAGCTGGTTCTCGATGTCACTGCCTAACTGTGACATCAACTCCATCGCGCACAAAGAAATTTGGCAACTCCTTTCTTTGTCGCACTACCAAAAAATGGAATTCCTTACCAGCTCACGTGTTCCCCTCCTCTTACAACCCGAGTTCCTTCAAACGAGGCGTGAAGAGGCATCTTGCGGGCCGGCAAGGCGGGGATGGCTAGTACAGAACATTCTTCCCGACTGTACTGGCCGTCGTCGCGTTTGGACTCTACTACCACTTACCATCAGGTGGAGTAGAGTCATTTACCATCCCGGGGCATATAAAAAAAAAAAAAATCCACTAGACTCTTATTCAAATACTGGTAGTATGCTTACAAAATGGTCTTTTTAAGCCCGACCCGAGAGTAGAACCTAAGATGTCATGATTTGAAGCCTTATAAGTGAGTCACGAGATCAACGAGTCATTTGACAATTTTGACGTACAATTTTACTGAAAATTCGCCCCAGTTTTACAGTTGACACAAGCTTAAATTTACAAATATGAATAAGATACATCGCAAAAGTGTGCCGCTGCTGTCACCAGTCAGCCGAATACTCTTGCGTATAAATTAAGACTTTATTTTGTTGTTAGTTTTTCGGATTTAAGACTCAAATCTCATTCGTGTGTCAAATATGTCACATATTAATTAAGCATAATTTTAATTGAAGAAAATATAAAAGATATAAACATTTATTTTGTACTGAAAATAAAAGTAGAAAGTTTTTGTTTTTGAATTAATTTTTTCACGTGTCTTGAAGAATTAACATTTTCGCATTCCAAGTTAGTATTTTAAGTAAATAAAACTAAGTGGAACAATTTGCGAATCAACATAAAAAATCCAAATGTATTCTACGCTCGGCGCTCTATAATTTTGAGCCATAAATCAAATTGTTATTAAAGAGCATAGAACTAAGTAAACGATATAAAAATATAGTTTTTGTTTAGGAAAGTGTAATAACAAAAGTGGATACGAAACCATACAAACATGAAGTACTGGTAATTTTTCAAGGTCACACGTAAGAGATGAGGTGGCCCAGAAGATAAACATGTGTATTTTAATCAAAATTCGACAAAATCTGCCAAGTGTGTTCACCGATCCGCAGTGGAGCAGAGCATTAAAGTCCAACCTCTTTGAGAGCAAAGCTTTTTCCAGTTATTATTTTTTTACTTTCACCATGACCTGATTGCTAATCGAATTGACTGTCTTTGTTGTTGTTATTGTCGTGTTTGATCTATTGATTAAATAGAAATAATCTGATGTCCATAATATTTATATAAGACAAATTAAGGGTACATATGTGAGTTCTATGGGGAAGGCTTTCGTCCAGCAGTGGACGGCAAAAGGCTGAAAAAAATAAAACTATTCTCACACTTGTACTAAGTGATATTGGTTTTCCAAATAACAACTCTAAAGTGAATGAAAATGTCTAATTTTTTAAATGAAACTTTTACAGATTTGAACGATTATTACCTCTCATCGTATCGCATCGCATTATAGGGATTTGTGTCTCATCTCGAGAGTGCGATTGCTTCAAAGTTTGGCAGGAATAATATAAGGATGGTTATGGTTAAAATAAGTGTTTTTACAATTGAGGGTCTTAAATATAAAGGCGATAGGTTAAATTCTATAAAAATGATATTTATTAACTCAGATTATATATTAGAAACCAGGCAAAAGGCGAGCTGGTTAGTGGTATTATAAATAGTTCTCACGTAGGTCGTTTCATTAATAAATATAAAAACGTTTTTAGTGCATAATATTCTAATATTCTTTTCGGTTATTCATAGTTAATATTTTGATTTGAAGATAATATATGACATTTTATATAATATAAATCTACTAGATTTACAAAGTATGTTGTTGTTACAGTATGTTTATAATATAGCACTTTCGTAATCATTTATCATCAGCCATTGTCGTGTTAAAGTGAGTGACGTTTTATCTGAATTGTTTAGGTAAGGAACAGAAGGCACACCGGCCTGTGATGTGTTTATTAAATACTTTATATTCATGTATACTATTTATTACCTATTTAAGTATTTATGGCAACTGTCTAATGGTTTGATGCGATGGGAGGTAAAGTCCCCTGGTACACACTGCTGTGACACGAGTGGAAATTACTGGAGTGGCAAGGGATGTGTGTGTGAAAACGATTCCACAGCCTAGGTGAACCATAGTTCGTCTTTAGTGAGTAAAAACCCCACCTAACCTAGTCGGTCAGATTTTGCGTAAAAAAATATTAGATTACAAGACTGCAGATCTCGAGGTCAGGCTATAAAAATTATTACGTTTTTATGTGATGTAATTCTAACAATTAAAAAGTAGCACCTTGAGTTGAGTTGGTAGTTTAACACTCCCGTGTTCGTTCGTTCGTGTCGCGTCGCGTTAATCCGACGCCAGATTTTCCTTCGCTCATCGCGACGTGCCTTTCCATTGGACTGTGTAAGTGAACCTGTGTTTAAGTATTGCTGTACACTAGCACCATAATATACTTTGGCTTGTAAAAGAACATCATCATCGTCATCATAATAATTTAACGATGAGAATAAGATTATTATTTTAATAAAGCTTGCTTTCATGATTAATATTAAAGATCAAGTCAAAAAAACTGTAGTTTTTTTTGCTACAGTTTATGTCATTGTCTTGTCCTCTGATTTGAATATCCCCAAGTTTTTTAGTATCATACTTTTCTAACATAAGGCGAACATTTTAGAATAACACTGTATATTATTCGTGATTTACCGAGTGCACCCCGACCCTAACAAACTTCGGCTGGGGCGAAAAGACAAAGTATCTGGTCCCCGAGATACGTCCCACTAATGTTTGTTTGTCTCTTCCCAACGCTACAACTTTATTTCACGGACATTAAAGTGGCTTTCACATAATATTTTAAATCATTACTTGTAAATCGCATTGGTTATTTACTCGAAATTAAACTTTTAAGGGATAATTCTTACAGTACAGCATAAACCTGAGCACGGATATCCCGTAATCATCACTATAACGATATCCCTATTAGATGACAAGTAATTGAATAGTTGGTAGACAAGATTTTGGACAAAACTAATAATAATTATTTCTTGCTTCCGCACAACAACAATGGTTTTTATTCTTTGTAGTTCCAATGCGATCCTCTTGAATAGTCACCACGGTGACTAGTCAAGTGGCCAAATACAAATATTCTGATATAAATAAAAATATATAAACAGTATTTTATCCTCAGCAAAGTAAACACCCGTAATCACCGCGCAACGTCTATTCCACCTTATCTTCGGGTAAATGACCTCTAACAAAAGAGTACATTGTTCTAACCCTTCCACAGTGCTGTTTTTGTATCAGTCTGTGTTTCTGTCATTAACTAACTGCTGTTTGTATTGGTCAATTGAATACGGACCGAGTCGGATTTAGCGGAGCCCGCAAATAAGCCACCGAATCACTAATTCATTCGTTTTGGATGAAATCATTGACCTTTAAATCCAAATTATATAGAATTAAAAGGAGAACATACTTTAGAACGCTTTCATTTGATGAGAATGGTAATACCCTTATTATAATACAATTAAATTAACGATTTCATTTTTTCTATGCTCTGTTTGAATATAAATTTAGAAAAGCTCACCGTGTTTATATTTCCATTCATTAAAAGAATACACTCCCGAAATCCTCACCGTTGGCTCAATAAAATATGCGATGATTGGTGTGAAGAAAAATAAAGAATAAAATCAACGGAGCGTATTAAAAAAGGTCTGTTTTAACGAATAATATACAATTTATTAGAGCATGAACGCTTTTGCAATTATTTAGGATTATTTTTGCATGTCTATTTTTGTCCTGTTTTGTTTTGTGTTATATTTTGGATATATCTGCTCACAATCAGGATATCCATGATTAGTTTTTCTGTTAACGAACTTAGTAGTAGGTATGGCTTTTATAATCTGTTTTCGTGCACACACTTGTGACCAATTTAATCTATCTAGTCACCTTGCACTATTTATAATGGATATTATTTATTATATTAATTAATATTATATTTTATCTCAAAACATTTGATATCTCAAAAACAACGTCCTAAATTTAATAAGAATAAAAGCACCTAAAGACTTAAGTACTTAAAATGATATAGGTGCAAAAAATGAGAAAGCATTTAATCTGCACTAGAGCTATTAATCTCGTACACTCCACCGCTCGCGGGATCATTGTGCTTAAAAACGCTATATTTCTACTACTACTAACGAGTGTTATGTATATAGCAGTCATTTTGAAGTCTTAATACAGAAACAAAGAAAGAAACTTATGTTTGCAATAAGACTATTTCGACGATTAATTCCTGAAACTGAAAATACTTATATCGGACATCAAATATATTTTATTTATAGATTGGCAAGAACCGAATTGGCCAACAACGGGGTAAATCCAACCAAATGCATCTTTCTCAAATTTTCATATTTTTTTTTATAGAAAAGAAAATCGGACGAGCATATAGGCCATCAGGCAAGTAGTCCCCATCGCCCATATACATTCGCATTGTAAGAAATGTTAGCCATTGTTTACGAAGGTATTGCCTTCGTAAACAATGGCCAACGCCACGCCATCGCCACGCCACGTGGACAACGCCATCGACCTTGAGAACTAAGATGTTCACTGGCTCACTCACCTTTCAAACCAGAACACAACAGTACCAAGCACTGCTGGTTTGCGGTAGAATATCTAATGAGTGGGTGGTACCTACCCAGACAAGCTTTCACAAAGCCCTATCACCAGTAAAAAAATTGAATTTATATTTTATTTATCTTCACCGTCTTGCGTTCGGTGATAAAAGAAAATTTACTGAGAAAATTGAAAGTACTTGTACCATACAATAAGTAGTTATACATATGTAGTATTCTGTTAAGTCTTAATACGGTTTACAAGTAAAAATAAATGAAAAAAATCAACACTTGCTGAGTTTACTACAAAAAAATCAAGACATGCTTATTAGTAAAATTTGTAATTTTATTTAAGTATATCTATTTTTTCTTACATGTTTTTGTTATTACTTATTCTCAGCAAATTTGTGATAATATTATATATACTTTCTTCTATATCGTCCATAAAATGGAATACCTTTATTAACGCTGTTTCCAAAACCTTTGTTTGTCCATTGCGGGATTCTTGCCCTTATCTCCAGGTAATTTGGCATAAATTTCCCTGAGTATTTTTCAACAAACGCCCCCCATAATTGTTGCGGGTCCGTACGGTGTTGTAATGTGGTCATTTCTATTCGAGAACGCTTCGACTCCCTTATCTCAAGGGAGAAATGTAACTTTGTATATTACTAGTTGTTTTTCAGTTCATGACCGCTACACGGCAAGGGATTTTGGAAGTAAATAAACATATTTTATTTGTATTTCAGTTTTTGGATCCTCCTGACTTCTACATATATTGGTCAGCGATTAAATTCATTGTCTTTGTATAAATAGACCAGCATTGAAAATATCGTTGTCTGACTAAAACGCAAGGGATTTTTTTTTAATTTTTTTTTTTCAATTTAATAAATTGCAGATGTTATTATTATTGAAAATTATTTTTAAATATATATTCTCAAAAAAAAACTTAGTATTTTATTTATTATTATTCGTAGCTCAAACATCATTCAATTTAAACATTCATACATAAAATAACATACATAACATCTTAGTTCCCAAGGTTGGTGGCGCATTGGTGATGTAAGCGATGGTAACAATTCTTACAATGCCAATGTCTATGGGCGTTGGTGACCACTTACCATCAGGTGGCCCATATGCTCGTCTGCCTTCTTATTCTATAAAAAAGTTCCATAAACAAGCCTAAGTACAGGCTATGCACTAAGGATATTATTTTTCGAGGAGGCAATGTCCGAATGGATACAGAATTAGCTTGTTCATATCGTAATCTCATTATTTGTATTCTAAATATTGCGTATACGTAGTCTTTTAGTAGTATGATGGCGATTTAAGTGCAACGATATGTATGTAACGTTTTAGTAAACTGACGATTATAATTTACTTATTTAACCCCCCAAATATAATAATCGTGTATTATATTTCCAAAAAAATAAAGAATCACACAACTAAAAATTACGATTGCAAATAAATTTTTGCATAAAAGCCTGTTAAATAAAACAAATAAAGACTACTTTCGCATGTATAATATCCTTTAATGAATGACGAAATATCTGTATACCGCACCATCAGGCTGCCAGTTAATTAGCAATACATGCCTATTTCCATTAGTCGGTCAGTCATCAATCATTTGTCGACGAAATGAAAAATTATCGGCTTTCAATTGAAACATCGCGAAGTGAACGAATACGCGATTCCGACGATTGTTTGTGAATAATTACAATATGATGTTTAATGAAAAATAAATTTAATTTTATTGAATATTTCCCTGCAAATGAAATCGGTTACGTTTTCGTGGAGTCGTGATGGTCCAGTAGCTAGAACTCGTGAATCTTAAGTGAACATATCGGATTCAAATCCCAGCAAGTAGGTATTTCTGATTTTTCATATGCTTCACTTGTGTTAATAATTTAGTTCACCTCGTGCGCAGAGGTAAAGAAAACATTGCGAGGAAAAATGAGTCCTTGTCTTCAAGAGGCTGTTGATCCAGCAGTGGGACATTTACTGGTTGTAATTTTTTACTACATTTGACATACATAAAAAATATAACTTTCAAAAATAAAACAGATTAAGTAGTTAATTTAAATTTTGTTCGAATTGAAATTATGAAATATAATTTTGGAGAGTCAAGTTTAAAGTGTTTATTGAAATGAACGGGACAACAGTAACGCCCCTGCGGGTGTGTTTTTGAGCTAATTATTTGTTAATGGTTGATGTTTGTTTCTTATTTAACTTATTTAATTACAAGTAATTATATTGCTAATAAAATTATTAAAAGTTTATTGCTACTCTGGGGTGTAAACTAAGCAAAATTTAAATATTTATAAGCTATCTCTATTAACAAATTTTATCCAAATTCGTTCTGTATGTTTTGCGTGAAAGAGTAAAAAAAATGTATCCATCTTTAAAAACTTTGCCTTTATAATATAAGTAGGATAAAAGAAAATAATAAATAAATATAAGGGAGAATTGTGCCTTTGGCTGACACAGCATAAAAATCGGTCTTACCTCGAAAGCGGGCCTATAGATATTTTACATCAAAAACAAACTAAACAGATTTATATTAAAAACACAACCCGACACCAACGATACACACTTACTTCAATCATTACACTAATTTTGTCTTTCACAACAGGATAACTTTTAAATTGTAAGGAATGCATTCTATATTTAAAAAGCGATTCATTCCGCCTGTCGTTTATTTGAAAATGTCGTTTTCTCAAAACACGCGTCTTTCAGCTTTTGTGACTATTTCCAACGGTATAAATGCTGCCGTGACAGTCCTTTGATCGGGGTATTCTTGGCACGAATTATTTTTGTACGCGACGTTATAGTGAGATCATTTTAATTGTCTCAAGAAAGGCACACTTGGAATTTACTCTGCAGTGATTATATTTAAGAATATTTGTGCAAGTTAGTAGTTTTACCACAAAACATCCATTGTCTGTACAGCTGTTTCGGTTTTAAGGTCTAGTGAGCTAGTGTTATAACAGAGGCACAAGTATAAATAGACATAACAAATGAAAAAAAAATATTTTTTTTCTTAGCCATATAACTCCATGGGTGGAAAAAATAACTATTGTGTTTCTGTGCGGTAGCTTCGACATTTTGAAGTGATTCGGTGGTATTTTTAAATCTTAGGAACATGTGATGTCCCTTGTGCCTGTAGTTACATTGGCTCACTCACCCTTCCAACCGAAACAAAATAAAACTCAGTATTTCTATTTGACAGTAGATTATTTTATGTGTAGGTGAACCTACCCAAATGCGCTAGCACAAAGCCCTACCACCAAGTAATAAGTGCATATAATAGTTTATTTAGATAAACAATAATTTACTGGTGGTAGGGCCTTGTGCAAGCTCGTCTGGGTAGGTACCACCTACTCATCAGATATTCTACCGCAAAACAGCAGTACTTATTATTGTTGTGTTCCGGTTTGAAGTGTGAGTGAGCCAGTTTAATTACAGACACAAGGGACATAAAATCTTAGTTCCCAAGGTTGGTAACGCATTAGCTATGTAAGCGATGGTTGACATTTCTTACAATACCAATTTCTAAGGGCGTTTGGTGACCATTTACCATCAGGTGGCCCATATGTATCGTCCGCCTTCCTAATCTATAAAAAAAACAATACTTCTTCTTTCGTATATTATTGATGCGTGTTATAATGTTATTATTAATAAGGTTGTAATGAAATGTTATTAATATAGGGCTACCATGAATTTAACTTTAAATTAATTCAACGTAACTGTACAAATTAGTAATCAGAGCGTGGCAATTAAACGTTTACATTAATTATTATTGTTATTATTAGAACACGTTCCTATTAAACTAACTGTATAATAAGTTATATATATATATATATATATATATATATATATATATATATATGTTTAAATAACACACCATTATATACCAACGCAAAGTTTACGAAAACCCCTAAAATAGATATATTTAAATTTATTCAATATGTTATAAGGAATTGATACAAAAATATTACCTCGCCTGGACATACCATAAGTGATTTCACATTATGTAAGCGAAAAGCGCTTGTAATTTGAATAATCGTCGCTTGGAGTGGAAGTAACATCTTCTGCTCGGGTGAGTGTATTTATGTTCCGACTTAGCCCATATCAATATTATTGACTTACTTACAGGCTATTGAATAAATGTATTACTTTGAGCTTTTTTACGTATGCATATGAAAAGAAATAAATATAGCAAGGGAATCGTGGATTCGTTGACACGGGGAAAATGTCTAATTAATGTCCCACTGTTAGGAAAAGGTCTTAAAGAGATTGAGGAGGTAATAGATACACATTTCATAACAGAATACCACCCATAACAACCATGTTCCTTCATAGTGTTTTCCTTAACCATTCATCCAAAACATTAATTAAACACATGAATTTGCACTGATTTACTACTGATATTATACATGATATTATATATATTGATATTGATCTTCGTTTGAGATTGAATAACTGTAAAAAATTTTTTTTTGTATTATTGAAGCCTAATAATAACTCTGTTTATATAAAAAAATTGTAGTTACTGTTTTTCTAAAATTAATTTTATAATGCACTAAATGAAATTTTCTGCATCCAGTTGGTGCCCGCCACCTTTTTAAGGTCATCGGTCCACCTGGCTGGAGGGCGCCCTACGCTGCGCTTGCCGATTCGCGGTCTCCACTCTACTGGATGCGGAAGGCGGAGGACAGGGAGCTTTGGCGCACCTTGGGAGAGGCCTATGTTCAGCAGTGGACAATGATTGGCTGTTGATTGATTGAAATGAAATTTTTATAATATTATATTCCGTATGAGAATCGACTAATATGATCGCCATGCTTTTACATCACATATATACTTAAATTGTGTACTTATATTTGTATTGTATTGTGTACTTAGTATTGTGTATTAATATTTTGTTTAGATAAGATTTAATTTTATTAATAAATAAAAAATAATACCTTCGGTAAAAATTAATAATATGAGCTTGACTTAGGTTTTCCAATTTAAATACCTTGGACATATACTAACCACCAGTCTCAAGGATGATAATGACATTAAAAGGGAGAGCAGAGCATTGTCAATAAAAGCTAACATGATTGTCAGAAGATTTGCGCGTGCGTCAAGGGCTGTAAAAAAAATATTATTCCGCGCTTACTGTACCTCTTTTTGTACATGTAGTTTGTGGGCTAATTATACGTTAAAATCATACAATGCTTTTCGTGTCCAGTACAATAACGCCTTTAGATTGCTGATGGTGTTGCCTCGCTTCTGTAGTGCTTCAGGGATGTTTGCTGAAGCGAATATAGACTGTTTTTACGCATTAATGCGAAAGTGTGCATCCTTGGTTCACAGGATGCGGGCCAACTTTAACAAAATTCTAATCATGGTTGCTAACAGACTAGACTGTATATTTATAAACCGCTGCTGTAAAGTTTCAGCTAGACCAGTAAATTGTATAAGTAGTAGATAGTAGTGTTTTTTTTTTTTTGTAATTTTGTATATGAGTCTTGTTACTTGAATAAATAAATTATTATTATTTAATTATTATTATTATTATTAATGGACAAAATTAAAAATATTTTTCAAATCTTATTATATGTATTACCTTTCATTTGGAATTATGTATTGACATCACTAGTCACATCACTACACTTATATATTTAAATGATTCAACAACGCTATGAGCTTACTTAATGGATATTTACCGGGAAAGCTTTTAAAAAAATACAAATCTATGTAATATATCAGATAATATTCCAGCATCCGAAAGTCTACAAGCCATTTCACCGTTTACCCAAACATAAATCATAGTCGATTTAACAAATTGCCGCTCGGGGTCCAGTAATGAATTAATAATGATTAGTTTCGCCAGATCACTATCTATAAGTATAATTATTATCTATGTGTATAAAATATTACACTAGATAACTGTCACGTATATCCACAAACATCATTTTGTAAGATTGATTGATTTCATGATATTTTTTAGAGGAAACTGATGTTAGTGTAATGAAGGAAAAATTAAATAATATATAGATCTAATTTTCATAAAATACAGCAAGAGTTACACTTACTTTTGACTGTCTAAAGACCAATATCGGTTGGGAAAGATAATCTTCACATCTGAGATGACCCGGTAAGAGAAATTTAGCGGAATGAACAACAAAAATTATAAAACTTGTATGTCAATAAGGCTTTTATCATGTAACTTTCGTGATATAATGTTATTTTTTTGTAATATATATTCACAGACGAGTTCGTCCGTGCATTTGGTGTATCGTATATTTTAGTTATATTATTAGAAATAAAGATGGTAGTAGGTTTTTTAAAGAGATAAATCAAAACAGCTATACAACAATAAGTTAAACGTATATCGACACATATAATTTAGACACAAAAATAAAACAAAGGTATCAAGACGACTGAAGTAAATTATTATTATTATTTATGAGGTATCCGCCACAACCGAGAGTCCAGGCAGAAGTGAGTAAAACCAGCCCGGCCGGCCGATTAACTCGGCAGGGCTAGTTCCCACCACGATGACCATCACGTGATCAAGTCGAGCGTCTAGGTCACGCCCCTTTGGAGGATATTTCTAACAATATTTATATTACATTGCCTGTCGTCAAAATTTAAAAACAAATTATTTTCAATGGCTTATCCGAAAGATGTCTATACCCAGCAGTGAAGGGACACGGGCTGATGATGTTGACTAATAAAAGTCTCCTTTAATATTTTCCAACACAACAATAATAGGTACTGCTGTTTGGCGGTAGAATATCTAATTTGAGGTGTCCACTCGCGTTAGCACAAAGCACTAAGACCATTTTAACTAAGCAATTGAGTAACTTTCTCTCTACACGTTTTACATCAATCATATTTATAATTGTATTTGATTAATCATTTTAAAAATAAATAAAGCATTATATTTATTTACAAATATTTAAATTTATATTTTAATATTTACAAGAAACGCTCTCTATAGTTGTAATATTTTAAACCAACACAGGAGAAATTGAATTTGGTTTCTATTCAAGTAGTCAGCCTGAGTCCGCCGTTAGTGTATAAATGATTCGCTGCGTCTAGACATTTAATACAGGGATGCCTTATGTCTACAATTTCTATAATTTAATAATCTAATGCAATATTACTGGAGCTACGATGGTTCACAGAATAGAGCACTTTATCGTAAGCATTATGTTTTTATATCTTCTTACATTATATGCCTATAATTTAAACAGCTTCGTAATGGACTTACTTTACGTGATGTACTTACATCACACACACAGCTTTTTTAAAGATATTTTCCTTCACCACCGAGCACAAGATGAATTATAAATACCAATGAAGCACATTTCTAACAAAAATTGAATAATACATAAAAACCTTATTTTACAAAAAAACCTTCAAACCTTTGTGTACATGTGCGGTTCGAATAAAAACTAAACAATACTAATGAAATTGAGTTGGACCATTTCTTAGTTTTACTGATCTCAATGCAAAAAGCATCATCAAAATCGGTTTATAGGCTAAAAAATTATATCCAAACATAAATATTAAGTATAATTAAGAAATTTTAATTTGGTTAAAATATAGAAATGGTGGAAACCATCTGACTGACTTTGGCCACGACAACAAATCTTACGAGAGCTAAATGAGCCGAACATATTATAGTTTACAAGTGTGCGCGTAAACACAGATGCCCTCTCTATTTCCTCACTCATAAACCGATGGGACGGCAATTTGACACGACCGGAAAGATTTCAGGCGTATTAAAAACGGCTTTACGTGCTTCCCGAGGCACGCGAATGTACACACTACCAACTTACAAACTCCTGCTACTGAGATAATTCAACAGAACAACTCATTAACTTTCTATTGGCACGACATGGGGCTTGAACCCAGGACCTCGCGATCTGCAGCCTTATATCTAAGTTATATCTAAAAATATTAGATCTTAATCAAGATTATTTGTCAAGCGACAATACAGAGATTGGTACTCCTAAAACAAATTATGTAGAGGTCCTCAGGGAAACTATTGAAATTTAGTATAAAAATAGAACATTTTTGTTTTATTTTTTTCTCTTTGTCTTACAATCAAAATGCTATGGAAATATATCAAACTCACTGTTTCTCTTCTGGAAATATCAAAAAGGTTTAAGCGAGTAACGCGGTCTGTGCAAAATGTCACCGTGTAAAAGATTTATTCAGTGTGGTTCTGGTTTGCACGGTTGCACTCGAGCACGTGGCCAGAGTTATAAAAACATTTTCTAAACAATATAAGTTCTGAAATGCATAAGTTACATCACGATATAAATTAACATGAACGCTTCAATATCATACATATTTCCTAATTTTGTAAACGTTTTTAGAAATTTACAAATCTTTTATAGATATGTTTTCGTGCTTCGGTAGTAGTTTGAGCAGCTAACGCGCCCGACCGATTATATTTACTATTGACTAAGGTAAAATAAAGCAGTCATGGCCCAGTGGTTAGAAGGCACGAATCTAAATCGATGATTCAGAAATCAAACGTGAACCAGGACCTCTTAATTTCAAGTGCTTAATTTGTGTTTATAATTCATCTCGTGCTCGGCGGTAAAAGAGACTACCTACACCTGGACGAAAATTTGTTATCTGTATCCACTAAAACCTATTGGAGCAGCGTGGTGGAGTAAACTCAAAACCTTGTCCAAAAAAATGAGGAAGGCTTTAGCCCAGCAGTGTGATATTTACAGGCTGTTTACTTTACCTTAACTTGTCATAATGAGTTATATCTTAAAAATATCTACAAGATACAAAAATACAATAAACCTCCCTCCTTATAATATTAGTAGTTTTAATGAAGAGATATAAACATTCACCAACCGATCTATTCGTACCTGTGTTAATCATTCATCGTACCGGAGAACACGCTCCGCGTATTTTTTCACGGGTTATTTAGATATCTTGTAATCTTTATAAAATGTGTGCGTGTAGATAAAAAATAATACGTTGTAACAATAATTTTATTAAAGCGATGGGTATCATGATTTTTTTCATGTTTTTATATATAGAAATAATAACTATGGTTACATAACAGTTCACAATAAGTGTGAGTATATAAACGTTACGAGTTAATATTCGTTGATGCTTATACAAAATATATAAATGAAATTGCATATGATTATTATATACATTTTTTCATTTTTAAAAATGTTCTAAGTTTGCTTCTTACCAGTTTTTTCGATAGAATCCACATTCCGAAGCGTTTATAACTTAGAATTAAAATGGTAAAATGACAATGTCTCTCAAAAAACTGCTTGTCGGAGCCTACTTTAATGAAGTATATTTTGTCTTTAAATACAAAATATCAACCCAAGAAAAAGAGCATCAAACGGGATTTAGTCGTCAGATAAAATCACATCTAGATTTTTTTTTAATAATTCAAATCCCACACACGAAATAAATTTAACTGTATATATTCAACAAATATGAACTGATTGTTATCGTAATTAGCTTAATTGCTTAATTAATTACAATTGTTTAATTAAACGTTAATCAATTAAGCGATTGAGGTTTAATCACATGCTTTCTCTTAATAGGCTATTTACAGAAATCGCACTGTTTCGGTGAGAGAATCGCACTGGAGTTTCCGAATTAACAAAAGTTTTAACGCTCATTGAAGTTATCAAAAGACCAATTTTATAAACGATACTGTTATTGTTTAAATAAATGAAACGGAATTTCTCGGCTAAAATTTGTTTTTGCTTTACTTTAAATTCTGCTAACTGATTATGTGTGTTTTTAGATACCTAGACCGGTTTGAAGTGGTGATGTCCTCTTGGCCAATTTTAGCCACTGCAGTGATTATCTGCAGATTAGTTCACACCCTAGGAGTTAAGGCATTCTCTTCTTTTTTAAAAAAAGATTTCGAATATAAGTTGTATTGAAGGGAGGGGAGAAAGCTCTCCACATTTTTTTTAACTCAGGAATATCCTTAATCTCTGGTTATTCCTAATCATCATGTTTTATTATCAACATTTTATAAATAAAACAATTATATAACATTTTATAAATAAAAGTATCTTTTAAAACACAAAAAATATTATAATGTTTCTGAATGAATAATGTTTTAGTAATAGGTACGCTTAATGAACCAAAGCTCATCAAATTTCAAGTATATTTATGCTATGACAAAGCTATTTTTTTTAATGATAGACTAATTAAGGCCGAGTAAAAAAAACTGACACAAATATATTGATTCAAAGAATGCCCACATAAATAAACATTTACAAATTAGCCGTAGCGCCGCCGCATCCGAATTACACATCAAAGGCAAACCAGGATCGGTCGCGAGACAGATCCAGCGATCGGTCCGATGAGTCGGGCCATTTGTTCTAAAATTACTCGGAATAAAATTACAACTCCTTTGATCCGTCCCCTCATTAGTTTCAGCCTCTTTAGCAGTGGTCGGCCAACAGGATGAAGCATCTATCAAGTTACATTGAAAGGATTTAGATACTTATTCTTAACAGCAAAAGACCGATAAACGCGTGATGTTTTAAAGTAATATAAGTTATATTGCTGGGTCGGGTAGCTTGAAAATGAAAGGAATATGGATTTGCTTGACGAAAACGGACTTGGCTTTTCGGAAGCTATTGTGTTTGATGTGTCGGAATTTTAAAAGATGAAAATAATAATGAAAGAAAAAATTAAACATGTCATGAAAAAATGAACAAGACTAATAAATTTGAGAATTTTGATTCAACGACGCCACTTTGAAATTATTTTATACTTTTTTTATTTATAAGACATTTTTCTTTAGTTCTTAATTAATATTTAAAAATAAAAAAACATAGAACACGTATGTAATTAAAAACGGCCCGTTGCTTGAAACTATTCCACGATACGCGTTACAGATTCCGCTCAAAAGCGACCGTTATGAAATCGTTACAGATTGTAACAACGAGCTCTGTAAAGTTACCGGACATCGGTTCACAATAGTGCAGCCGTTTAAGCCTAGAATCCCGCAGAATCCCGGACAAATGGCCCTCCGGGATAGCATTTAATCGAAATATTACGACACGCCCTGCGACCGGCATCGACGGTTACACAAGCGACCCAATGTTTCGCAAGACAGCAAAATGTGCTTGTTATATGATATACGACTATTAAGTTTTCTGTCTGAATGGAAATGGCGTATTGGGGATTGGATTTTATCTCTCCAGAAAGGTCGAATGAATATTACAAAATAATGATTTACGGAGAGTACCCTGATATGCTATAATTAATTTAAAAAAGAGTTTCTTTATTCTTGCATGTTTTATAAAATAATTTTATGTGAATGTTTTCCATAATTAATTTATACGGTTGATATGGTTTTAAACTGATTACAAAAAAGAAAGAGGTTTTCAATTTATTTCTGTATGCAATATAATATATATAAATATATTTAGTATATATATATATATATTATTATAGAAAAATCCGAGATGGCCCTGTGGTAAGAACGCGTGAATCTTAACCGATGATCGTGGGTTCAAACCCGGGCAAGCACCACTGAATTTTCATGTGCTTAATTTGTGATCATAATTCATCTCGTGCTTGACGGTTAAGGAAAACATCTCGAGGAAACCTGCATGTGTCTAATTTCACTGAAATTCTGCCACGTGTGTATTCCACCCGCATTGGAGCAGCGTGGTGAAATAAGCTCCAAACCTTCTCCTCAAACAATGGAGAGGATGCCTTAGCCCAGGAGTGGGTCATTCACAGGCTGTTACTGTTACTTTAAATATATATTTTGTGTGTATGTCTATAATTTTTTTTTGTTTACAAACCGACTTTGCTGGTTCTTTTTGCGTTGGGTTCAGTATAGTTTCAAGGTCGTCATATTAACTGCATTGGTAATGCAAATTGTTATATTTGAACATTTTATTCGGCGAAGTAATGATACTGCTGTGTTGCTGTGATTCAACTTGAAGGGTAATCAAGCCAGTGTGATTACAGGAACAGGGATATAACATATTGTCCCATGGTTTCAGCGCATTGATGGTGAAAAGAGTGGATTATATACTCTGTGTTTGTGGCCGATGGTGACCCTTTACCATTAAGTGACTTAACATTGTAGGATATATTTTTAACTAGAAGCTTAACCCCGGATCATGTTAATCCGATTGTCGTCACCTTTGCGCCGCTAAATTGTGGTTATGGTATAATTGTTTTACATTTATTTGTGTGAAAGTATATACATAGGTATGGAAAAATGTGACCAATGTGATGTCTTTTTATTGGGTGGTTCATTTGCACGTTTGCCTTCCTAAATATATATTAAAAAAATACAAGCACACATTCTCAATCAAGTTTATGTAAAAAGTCGGAAGTTCGTTACCTTTGTTCGGGTTGTTGTACGAGTCGTATCTCATTAAGCAACAATAAATCGCATAATTGCTTTCGTCACGCCTCCCCTATATTTCAACCCTGTGTCTGTCCAGGACGAGCTCCTCTAAACCGTATATATTACACCCTGAAGGGTGAATATTTCACCTCCATCTGGATTTTTCAGAGTAATTTTTTGCCACTCAACCGAACGATGAAACTCAATATTTTTTCATGAGAATAATTTGTTACTCGCGCGAAAAGATGAATTATTTTGGATTTTCGTTTGCGAACTTCAAAACACTTCTCAATTTGGTTGGGTGTCGGATTCATTTGTACTTTTTAATTTTATTTACGGCTTTATGTAATCTTTGAAAATTATGATACTACTTGAATAAATTTATTTTAGATTTAGATTACCTTGAAATAATATCTAGTACCTATAGTTATGTACTACATTTAAATTTAATTACAGCTATTTTTAAATCTATCGTTAGTTAAACAATGTTAACGTTATTTGTATTATAATTAAAACACGAGGTCAAATATGTAATTTTTTTTACCCGGTAGTAGTGCTTTGTGCAGGTCCGTCTGGGTGGGTACCATCCACTCATCAGACGTTCTGCCAAAACACAATATACAGCAATATTTAGTATGTTGAATTCCGGTTCAAAGGGAGAGTGAGCCAGTGTAGGCACAGGCACAAGGGACATAACATCTTAGTTCCCAAGGTTGGTGGTGCATTGGCGATGTGAGGAATAGTTATTATTTCTTACATCGCCAAAGTCTATTGTCGGTGGTTACCACTTACCATCAGGTGGCGCATTTGCTCGTCCACCTGCCTATAACATAAAAAAAAAACATATGTAATAACTATTATTTTGCATGAATATTATCTCGTTTTTTCAAAAAAAGTATATATTAAGATATTAATATGTATCGCTGATTAGCTTGTCTAGCAGTAGCCTATAAAACTGCCCATCTCAACGTACAGAGGTTACGCAGACCAATAAAAACTTAATTGGAATTTTCTGCAAAATATTCTTTGTAGCGGAATTTGAAAATTGGATATTGGAAATCAGCACTGTTAAGGCTCCCGTACCTCGGAAAGTACATGAAGACGTTGGTTACATGAACTCACTTCTCGTTACAGATTGCCATCCTTTTAGATTGCACCTGTGTTTGCGCAAACACCTTATAATCTATAACAAGTCCAGGACACTCGCTCATCAACGAATCTATCGTCAAATATTTTTGACGAGCCGGTTGGCGTGGTTGGTATAACACTGACCTTTCACGCCGAAGGTTGTGGGTTCGATTCCCACCCAGGACAGACATTTGTGCGCATGAACATGTCTGTTTGTCCTGAGTCTGGGTGTAATTATCTATATAAGTATGTATTTACAAAAGAAAAGTAGTATATGTAGTATATCAGTTGTCTGGTTTCCATAGCACAAGCTTTGTACAAGCTTAATTTGGGATCAGATGGCCGTGTGTGAAAAATGTCCCAGGATATTATTATTATATCAATTATCTGGAAAGTTGTGTTTCAGTTTGAATGAATGGAGGTATCCACTTGACATTCGTGGTAGTTCCTAAAAAAAACACGAGAAAAAATAAGTAATTCGATAAATTGTAAAAATAATTACATTATAAAATTCAAGGTAACGAAAGGAAGGACGGTGCGAACGGTAAATCTTTTCCATATTTTATTTCGCATTTCTGAATATTTTATGAGAATACGTTCAAGATATTATTGAGATCTGAAAATTTCTTGTTTAAATATTGAAAGGTTATTTTTGTATATTTATCGTTAAAATATGTCTTAAGAAAATATCTGAAATGTTTCAATGAAAAGTCTGGCTAGATGTTAACTTAAGAATTAAATTTAAATTTGGGCAAAGGTTAACATGAAAATATACTATATCCAAGCTAATATATTTATGTTTATCGTATATGTATACACCTTTATAAACATTATTCGAGTTTTTTGCAAGTGAAGCTACTATTTTCAGAATGTGGATTGTACCAAGAAAATAAGTAATGTTTTTACCAATTAAAGAGCAAATTAACAAAAGCCCTAGACTTCGGGTTTAAACCCAGACTAGTTTCAATGTGATTAATTTGTGTTTTTATACACCAAAATTAATCATCATCTTTTGTAGCGATTACGAAAAATATCGTGAGGAAACCTGCATATGCCGCAAAGGAGCAGCGTTGTGAAATAAGCTCCAAACCGAATGAAGAGATGCAGATTGATATTACAAAGGGAACTGACTGAAAGCGAATGAATGTTATAAAATTTTCTTATATAATAATTAACAGTTACGCATGCTTAAAATACATTGAAATGACTAATTTAACACCAATAAAGTTCAGTATTAAATATACAATGCTATATGTTATTATAGATATATACATATATATACATTAAAACGCTTCAACTCGCTTCAAAGTTGTCTTATATTTATTTAGGATGACTTGTCGAAAAGTTTCAGAGCTGTTACCGCTTTGAATCGCTTCAGTAAAAACCTATTTGATATTTTCATCTAATTGGCTATCTATCTAAGTTTCTTGAAACTTTGCCTTTAAAAATGTATTATTGATTTATTTAAAGTAAAACTTCTTATTTAGAAGCTCACATTTTGCTTTAAATCAACATTTTTATTTATTCATATTCAGAAGATATAGCACATAGGTAATGTCACCTTTACCACTATGCACCGGCATTTCAAATAAAAATAAGCCGTAGTGGCTATATCGTTGACAATTCAAGAACCTAAGATTTTATATTCCCAATTCACAGAATATATTAGCTCAATATAAGTGACTGATGTTTGTAGAATAACTCATGACTGGTGTCCGTACAGCTTTGTTAATTGTACAGTTTTGTTTATTGCTTTTTCGATTGACACATTTAAAACACCAACTTTACAAAACAAGGAAAAACAGACTGTCATAGAACTGCTGATAGAAGTTTTATTTTTATATAGAATAGGAAGGCGGACGAGCACGTGGGCCACCTGACGGTAAGTGGTCAACAACGCCCATAGACATAGGCATTGTAAGAAATGTTAACTAATGCGCCACCAACCTTGGGAACAAAGATATTATGTCGCTTGTGCCTGTAATTATACTGGCTCACTCACTCAAACCTATAGACAACAATACCAAGTACTGCTGTTTTGCTGTAGAATATCTGATGAGAGGTTGGTACCCACCCAGACGAACTTGCACAAACCTCTACCACCAGTAAAAGTAAGTGAAAACTTGAAACTGTTATATATATGATTGCACAGTTGTCATGATGATTGCACAGTTGTCGAGAGCTACTAAGCTAAGTCCAACGCGCGATATAGTGAGGCCCAAATCCAGGCTCATAGAGAGGCCATGGTAGAGCGCCTGAGCGTGACCCTTAAGGCAGTGTCCGATTAGGGCGATGCCAATCTGGTCAAGTTCAATGCATCTGAGACGCAGGCGTGATTGTTTTCCGCCAAAAAGAGGGAATTCCAGCTACCTCCCTCCTTCCGAAATGTATCTGTACCTATAACTAACCATCTTGACCTTCTTGGCATTACTCTCACGTCGATTCTAAATTTCGGCTCTTTTATTGAGTCCAAAGCCCAAATAGCCGCTCGAAAACTTGGTATCCTCTTCAAAGTGAGACGTTACTTTACTCCAGAACAACTGCTCAACTTATATAAAGCACAAGTGAGGTCATGTATGGAGTACTGCTCTCACTTTTGGGATGGCTCTGCCAAGAACGACCTTCAGGCTCTAGAGTTGATTGAGAGGCGTGCCAGAAGGTTGATAGGAGACGACGCATTGGTCGAGTCTAGGCTCCAAAGTCCGGAACATCGACGTGTGGTTGCATCACTCTCAGTCTTCTATCGGATACATTTCGGAGAATGTGAACAGGAATTACATGAACTGATTCCTCCAGCCCCTTTTTACTATCAAACGCGACCAAAGCGCCATAGGTACACAGTGGAAATTCCCCGCCTACGTACGAAGCGCTTTGAGTCTACATTCATCATTCGCACTGCGAAACTTTGGAATGCTTTGCCTGAGTCCGTATTTCCCGATAGGTACAATTTCGGTGTCTTCAAATCCAGAGTAAACAGGTTTCTTTAGGCAAGCGTGCTACATCTTAGACCGTGTCGATGCTTAACATCAGGCAAGTCAACGGTCAAACGCTGGCCTATTATTAGTAAAATATATATATATATATCCAATTTCCACATCTATTTGCACTCCACGGAAGAATTTTATCCCTTTTTATTATATAGATTTTTATTCAGTATGTTGCAAACTCGGTACAAAATATTAATACAGCTTATTTTAAATAAATAATATTAAACATACACTTATATTATTTGTACTGTTAGTATTTACATAAATTCTAATCATTATTATCCTCATTAATTTCCAATACTTAAATTATTTGTACTTTCAACGATTTCATTATATTAACATTAGTATGTTGGTGACGCAAAGCAACGAGTCTATCCCCTACGATAAACCAGCGCAACGCGCCTAAAGAAGTTTTCACTTTAAAAACTATCCGTTATTATTTATCTTAAAAAAATGCGTTTATACAAACAAACACCTACTTAATTAAATATGTTTTAATTATTGTTAAGTGGCTGGTACTGATACAAATGCTATTGCACAAAATTAATCAATCAGAAAAATTACACAGAACAGATACTTAAAGCAAGCGAGGGACAATTCGAGAAGTCAGCAAGTCATTAAGATAGTGTAAAATTACATCGATAATATTTTTTCGTTTTATTTTTCACAATTGCTTGAACAAAATATATCTTTTTCGAGGCAAAATTCCCCCACTGGCCCGACATTTCTTCCAGACATCAAAGTACAGAAAACAAGTAAACAGAATAACCGACATGTCGTACAAGACGCGTTCAGCTGCCTCCGAAACATTATTTACGCGTAAGCCGCTCTGTAACACATTGCACGACAAACAAACGTACAAATGGACTCTTATTTATGTTGTTTGAAGGGATGAGCGTCCTCCATATTTGTCAACTAATATTTCAGGACGGGCCCTCGATGCGGGATTACAGTACGGAATAAAATAAAGCGGCGGAATTATATTGTTTTGTAAGGTTTTCATTTCGTTTTGTAAAATCATACTACAATCATAATGATACTTTATTTATATTAAGTAGGTTCTTATAAGTTATTTTGAATTGTCACTTTACAAGATAAAATGCACAATTTTATCTTGTAAAGTGACGTATCAGCAAGAAGTTTATAGTTACGGTTTTAAATAGATAAGATACAGCGTCTTATCGTTATATCAATTTGGAATTTCAGAAAAGGTATACTTTTTTGTGTTTTTGAAACATATTAAAAATAAATTCGTACTATTTATATTTTTTGTATTATACTTAGGCTTTTAATTATTATTATTTTTCTTTTAAATAGTATAATTATCCCATAAAATCTCATAACTCGCCACAAATTGAAGGAAACATAATATGTTACATCGTCTATCATAATTATAACATTTAAACGTTACACGCGTCAAAATAGCGTAAATTTATTGCCTTTCAGTTTTATGAGTGAGATACGAAGTGAGTCCCTATAGAACAATATTTTGAGTAATCGTTTAAGACGTTGTAAGAATCCGATAAGAATCTATTTAATACACGTAAAGCTGCGGCTAAGCACTCGTTTATTTATAAATGTAATGTAGAATCTACACCTCCGAATGAATACAAAAACAGTATTAGTTATTTATTATTCTCGCATCCAGAACTCAGCGCTGTAGTCGCTGAACCTCAGCGGACTCGTAAATACATCTTGCTTTAATAGAAACGGATAAAATATTAAACAAGATAAAGCGAAGAAATTCAATCGTAGGAAATACTCTGGTTGCTATCGTGGTCATAAGTTGCGTGCTACTTGAAATATAACGACCACTCCCGCTTTGTACGAGTATATTATACTATGTAATATACGAAAACTATACCTGTAATTGTGTGGCGTGCAAAATTAGTTAGGTTAGTGAGCCATTTTGGGGGCACATTGACGATACAAGTCTTGAGCGGTGGTGACCACTTACCATCAAGTGGCCAATTTGCGACTCCACCGACTTATTTGAATTACATTTATAATACTTAATATTAACCGATCGACCACGTTTCATAATGTATATATGCAGAATGTCGAAAAAACAAAGTAACGATATATTCATCTCATAATATCATTAAGATGAATATCAAACGCTATAGTTTAATCTCCCCATATGTCTCGTGTCTGAGCTCTATAATCAAAACCAATCTGTCATTAATCGAAGACCGCCCACAGCTGATATTACGGCCAGTAAACAGTTTGTCAGTCATTGATGTATTAATAGCCGAGGCGGCACATAATGTGTGCACACGACGCTTCCGACACGACGCCGTCACGGGAAATAGCTGTCACGCGTTGTGTAAACAGACTCGTTTCCTTCTTCTAATATTCATGGTATCATGGGTGTGTTATATTCATACCATTAGCTGGTGTGGAAGTAAATACTTTGAGTAAAGTGATAAGTAATATTTACGTCAAACAGATATTTTATAGAGATTATATAGTAAATAAATTTTGTATAAATAATTTTCGTCAAACAGCATTGCTATTTTATTACGGCAACATTTCACATTAACAGTAATCTGTGTTCCGGTTTGAAAGGTGAGTGCACCAGTATAACCACAGGGACATGACAGCTACAAAGACATATCATCCTAGTTCCCAATGTTGGTGGCGCATTGGTAATGTTAGCAACTGTTTATATTTCTTACATGAATTATAAGTATATTCCTTTATAATGCGTTTCTTATTTAAGCTTTAATAAATAATTAAAAAACAAGTTTTAGCATTTATTATAATAGACATTCACACAAAAACGCAGGTGTGGTTTTTTTTTTTTTTTTATAGAAAAGGAAGGCGGACGAGCATATGGGCCACCTGATGGTAAGTGGTCACCAACGCTCTTAGACATTGGCATTGTAAGAAATGTCAACCATCGCTTACATATCCAATGCGCCACCAACCTTGGGAACTAAGATTTTATGTCCATTGTGCCTGTAATTACACTGGCTCACTCACCCTTCAAACCGGAACACAACAATATCAAGTATTGCTGTTTTGCGGTAGAATATCTGATGAGTGGGTGGTACCTACCCAGACGAGCTTGCACAAAGCCCTACCACCAGTAAACTTATATAGGTTTACTGGTGGTAACCTATATAGGTAACCTATATATGTATCGTGAATAGCTAACGCTCTGATAATAACTTATCAGGACAAATATTCAAATAATAAATCCTAATCCCTAAAATAAACATATAAAAATATTTTTAACAGCAACAGACATAGACGTGCTTCGTGTATAAATGATATCCAAACTATGTAATTTTACATCACTTGAAAGATATGCTTAAATATAGCACGTGCATATATAACAGTCCCGTTGACGGCAGTGGTGTCACGCTGCTCGTAAATAAGTAAAGTTTATGAGGAATGAAAACGCAAGCTAAGCACTTACGAGTTGTAAATGGCATCTAAATATACAATGAACCTTTCTTCACATATTTATAGCACGATATTATTTTACATCAAATAGATAATTTGGTAGAAAACGAGTTACTCGGCTGGCAGTTTGTTCCTGTAGACTTTGGAATTATTCTTAAAATATATAACAATGTAGAATCAATATGTCGATAAACGGTGGATAGGCAATGTTGTCGTCAAATATTTTTTAGGTCATAAGCATCATATACTTATAATTTTTCAGGAATCGGCCTGGATCGTCAATTTACAAAAGTGTTTGCCGTTAATTGTATCTTATTAAATAACTTTTACATAAACACCATATATCTAATATCTAAATTGAAGCCTTAAGTTATATATATTATGATATGTATATTTTATTCTTTAAATAATATTAATATAATTTAATTGGCAAAAAAGATAAATTACTGATTTGCTTGCCGGTTATTCTTGGAAGAATCTATATTCCTAACCGGTGGAAGCTTTACATTTCATTCAAGCTAATAAGACCTTTTAAAGTTGTAAAAGGTATATCTTGATTTGAATTTACGATTCCATATGGATATTATATTTTGACATGATTTCAAAACACAAATATTTTTGAAATATCAAATAGATTTTGATTCTCATACAAATATGTTTATTATATAAAGATAAATGAAGTATTTGCTTCGGATTGAAAGCAATAAGCCAATTGAGCACGCTTTTCATGCGATGCACACCGGGTGCGATGTCTCGGTGCTCGTAAACACGTTTCATGTTATGAGAAATGACGGAGCGAGAAAACGCGTCAAGGATGTATAAATATGTCAATATTCCATTGAATGGATCGTGTCACGCGACATTTCGTTTGTATTATAACAATATTATATTGAACGCTAATTACGATTGGTGAAGGTGCTATAGTATAATAGCACTCCGCTGTAAAAACGAGTTTAATAAAATTATACATAACGTGCTTAATGCAATATAATACAAATACTAGATATTAAAAAAAAAAGGTTTATGTATTAACTTCACATTCGGAAAAAGCAAATTAATAGTAATTAAATGTTCCACTTGTGGGCTAAGGCCTCATATACTTTTGAGGATTAGATTTTTGTAGCTTATTTTATTACGCTGCTCCAATCTAGTGGTGGATACACTTCTGGAAAATTTTCATCCGACACATGCAGGTTTCCTCTCGAAGTTTTCCTGCACTGTCGAGCACAAGTTAAATTATAAGCACAACGTATGCACATAAAAATTCAGAGGCTTAAATCCGCCAATCAAAATGAAAATTTTCTAACCCTTTAGGCCTTTGAAGCCATTATTTGATTCCTTTTATTTGAGATAAAATAAGTAAGGTTACTAATAAAAATATATGAAAACTTATAAAAAGCAGAGATGGCTTAGTGGTTAGAGTGTGTGAGTCATCTTAATCGATGATCGAGGGTTCAAACCTGGGCAAGCACCACTGAATTTTCATGTGCTTAATTTGTATTTATAATTCATTTCGTGCTTGACAGAGAAGGAAAATATCGCGAGGAAACCTACATGTGTCTAAATTCATTGAAATTATGCCACATGTGTATTGGAGCAGCGTGGTGGAATAAGCTCTAAACCTTCTCCTCAAAAGGGAGAGGAGGCCTTAGCCAGCAGTGGGACATTAACAGGCTGTAACTGTTTAAAAAAAACTGTTTTATAAAAAATAGTTATACTTTGATTAAAGTTCGAATCTTGAGCACAAAATATGTATTTGCCAAAAAAAATCATAAAGATATCATTAAATTATATTTAAAATATATAGTCTTATATAGTTTTATTAGCTTTTTTTCCTTTTTTACAATTTTTATTTTTTACATAAATTAAGATAAATCCTGTATTTTGTAAGCATGTTTTTTTACGCAAATGAATATCTATTATTTTTATTAATGTAACTCTGTTAGTCGATGATTGCCTATAACAAATTGCATGCTGTAATTACCTGTAAGTAAAAGAACAATTGAAATGTATTACTAAAAATTACTGCTGTACACGAATTATTGTATCTTTTGTTGGTAGTTCTAAAATAAAATAAAAAAAAATAAAAATAAAAAAATAAAAAATGTACGTCCTAGTTTCAATAAAGCTAAATAAAAATTATCATAGCGTTGAATACAGGTAAAAAAACCATATTTAATAGAATATATATTTTTAGCAAACTTGCTAAAAGAATTACTATACAAAAGAGTACTGACACGAAAAAACTTTAAAATTAATGACGCGTCAACATAAAAATGAATATTATTGAGCCAAAAATGCTAATACGATTCTTGTAAATTATCCTATGTAAATATGCACTGGGATATAAACTATGCAGCGCGCGTCGGTCGGGCGACGTAAACACGCCACGTATAAATACGACTGACGTGACAGCCTTCACTAATACACGTGATTTGAAATTTGCAAGCGAGAAATAAAAATTGTATAAATTAAATAAAAATCTTCAGTGGAATTTATTACTTACGATTTAGTATTTTTCGAATATTAAATCTCTCATATTATACAAATGTTTGATATAAAACCAAACTAAAATAAACATCAATCAAGAACGTTTTTAAAGAAATTTTAAATTTTATTTGTTTATTTTGTAGTCGTGTTATTTTAATTTGTACTTTAAATTTTTTATGAATCTTATGAAATAAAAATTCGAAAAGCTACCTAACTTCTACCGTCATGAAAATGACTAGTTTGCTTTTCAAATGAATTATTATTATTTTTATATTATTTTACTTTTTAAATTCAAATGTTTTATATTGTCATGCCAACTTTTATTATTTTAAAGTATTTATTAATTAAAAGTTTAAGGTTTAGATATCTACTTCATATTTGTATTGTAAAGATGTTGTACAAATCAATTTTCAATCAAATCGCTTGAATAATATTTATATTTCTTATTATCACAAAGTTAAGGAATGCCTTTAGGTAGGCCTTTTGTACCAACTATATTATTTAAGTACCTAAGTAAAGTTTTTTATATAAATAAATATAATGTCAACAAAAATCTTGTGTACAATTAAGTCTAATTTGTTATGTCAATATTTAATATGAGATGCCAATTTATATTAATAATAATAATTATGTGTACTAATTTAAATGAAAACATATTTGTTGCTTTCATTTATATGCATAAGCTAAGTCCGAAACATTTTTCCATGTGCAATTTCAAAACGATGAAGCATTAATGTGTGCGTGCCTAAACAAACAGAGAAATCACTCACACATTGTTGATAATTATTAATATTATTAAGCAAAACCTCAAGCGTGTAATCTCAATTAGCTATGTTGATGTTAACTTCAGTAAATATTACATGATATTTATTGTAAATTGATACACGCAATTTTAACTCATATATCAAAGTGATTATGTATTAACATACGCAACAAATTATTACTTGCAACAAGGTTCATTTTGGCCGGTTACCAAATGTTCTAATTGCAATATAGTCCCATAATTTGAATTTTATTATCAGCTATAATTCACACAAGCGATTACAAATAGTAATTTCAAGTTAAATTTTGTTCTGTTGGTCGGCGCGTAGTGATTAATTGAACTGTGACGAACTTTATTTCTATCTACCTTTTAGTTTAACATTTTTTATTAAATACTAACAATATGAAAGTCGCGGGCTCAATCCTAACACTTTGGGACATTGACATGCCCTTTATGCTTAGTCACAAGGACTATTAGGATTATTAGTAATTGCTTCAGACTACATTATGCCTAAATGTACATTTTAAATAACGTTTTAAATATTGTAAAATTTATATATTTGTTTTGAATAACTTGTTATGAGATATCTTAAAGATTTAGTTTAAAACAAATAAAAATCTAAATATACATTTTATAGGGTTATAATAAAGTAGTTTCCACACGTTGGTTCACCCGCATCTGGGGAAGGGGGCTAACTGTTAAGTACCCTATGATATTTTCTGTAATCCGTAGTAATAGCACAAATGCGGAAGTAACTCTGCCTGTCTGTTACGCTTTAATGGCTAAACCAGTGTCTTTCTTATTTATTAGTTAATGTTTTTTCACATAAAATTCAAATATATTAATTTATGGAAAAGGTAAGAAAACCTTTTAATTTTATAATAGTATATGTATAGAATGTATACTTTTAGTAAATATGATTGGATATTCAAATAATCAATCATCTTTCAGAAGGCGATGGAACGCATACAATAATTTCGAAAATATATATTCCTTTTTGTTAGATTATCCAAATGCCAAACTTCACGACGACGGGCTCAGGCGTTCATGCATGAAATTCGATTTTAAAACATATTTTATTTAAATTGGCTCTTGCAAACACTTCCGAATCGCAATTCTTCAAATATATGTATCGTGTATATATATATCGTGTCAATTCTACGAAATCTGTCGCACGGTCAGAATTTGGATTAGATGAAAAAGAATTAACATGATTTCATATTTTTAAGCTCATTTATTTTTCATAACACTATCTCGATGGTCTATTAATTGGCCTTTTTTTTATAGAATAGGAAGGCGGACGAGCATATGGGCCACCTGATAGTAAGTGGTCACCAACGCCCTTAGACATTGGCACTGTAAGAAATGTTGACCATCGCTTAAATTGCCAATGTGCCACCAACCTTGGGACCTAAGATTTTATGTCCCTTGTGCCTGTAAATACACTGGCTCACTCACCCTTCAAACCGGAACACAACAATACCAAGTATTGCTGTTTAGCGGTAGAATATCTGATGAGTTGGTGGTACCTACCCAGACGAGCTTGGACAAAGCCTTCCCACCAGTAAATAATATGTTACTTCTGGTTAAAGTAGCTATTTAAAGGTGAGAGAATTATTTTAATCCGCTTAGGAGTTGCAGAGTTTATCAATGATAAACAAAAAAAACTTTCCTGTTTATAATAATAGTACAGACTAAATACTAAGAACCCCGAAACGCGACGCATCATTTAGTTTATACGTTTTTTCAGGCACGCGTTAAAAAAAACATCTCCTCGTTCATTAGAATGGATAGATAATCTATTTTCCGTTAGATTCGACTGTCTGAGAATTAACCCGCATATAAGTGAAACTGAATGGACTTATACGGAAAGAACATCAAAGCGAAAAATATATTTTAAGTGTAGACGTAGAGCTGTAACAATTTACACGGAGCGGTGCATATTGCAAGAGAATTTCGGTTCAGAATCCAAACGCCACATAAATATTGTTATTTTACACTCATTGCAAACTTCAAGAGATGCAGCAGACTAGCAATTTATACCACATTCAGCGCAAAACTTTGTCAAGTGCAAGAATATATATTAATTAAAAGTGTTCCGGACGCGAATTATACAGAATAAATTGGAATGCTATTTTATTTGTAAGACACATAAAATTCAGAATGCGAAATGGCTTTCAGATGTGAAACATTTATATCGATGGATATTGAAGGAATTTATATATGAGTCTTGTTACTTGAATAAGTAAATTATTATTATTATTATAGACAATAACAAAAAAAAGGAAGAAAGGAGGAAAGGGGGAGAATGTCATACCGCGTGCCCTCAAGTAATTGTTTCACGTTAAAAATAAAAAATAAAATAAAAAAATATATAGATATATTGTAAACAAACAAAATATGACTATATTTTTAATCTTATAATTATAACAGATCACAAATACAAGTTACAAATATTCGTAGCCGTAGGTCCTGCGCCTGAACTCTTTCCGATCATGTCGGATTGCCGTCCCATCGGATTATGAGAGCTAGGAAATAGATAGTGCACCTGTGTTTGTACACACACTTGTACACTGTAATATGTCCTACGCAGTTGGCTCTTGAGATTGGCCGCCGTGGCTGAAAAAGCAGAGAGCGTGAAAGATAATGAGCAAGAGTATCTACAGCTTGCCATTTACTCGCTCATGTTAACAAGCATGCTACCTACTCCGTTTTACTGACACATGTATTCCCGCCGTAAGACATTTCTCTTTGGCGTCACTTAATAATACATTTATTAATTCAAGTATTCTTTTGTAGAAAAAATAAGAAAAAAGCTGTTATATTTTTTCTTAAAACGCCATCTTCATCGTTAACAAAGTAGCAATTCTATAGCAACTCCTCATTCAACTAAGCTTACAATTGTACAGTTCTTAAATAATCACTGCGGATCGCTAAAAATACAAAGGAAAATTAAAATGCAAATGCGACACGGATGTTTTTATCATTTTCTAAGTTCGCGAGAACAATATTTGCTTTAGTAATTTTTTGGTGCCGTTCTCCCTTCATATGTGTTATTGTTTTTTTTCCATTCCTTAATTAGTAAGACCTGGTTTCTCTGTTGAGGGTCACTCATTTTCTGTTTGTTGCAGAATATTGAATGTAGAATGTATGTTAAGAAATGGTCTTTTTTGTTTTTATAATGATCACAAAATGTAATTGTATATAATAATAACTCTATTTATCATTCATCGAGGTAATCACCCTCCCTTATTTATATTGGCACAGTAAGAAATACTAAGTATTCCTCACACCATCAATGCGCTGCCAATCTTGGGAACTAAAATGTAAGGTGTCACGGGGTTCTCGTGTGTACGGGGTTCGTTCAACCAAGTTACTGTTACGTTAATAAAACTCATCATAAAGATTATAAAATTTATAACAAAAAAAATATCAGTGGGTAGGCCGTTGACAGTATCTGGTCAATTAAGTTAACATTAAAACAATAAAATATTATAAGTTAGTTGTAGTTGAGTTGGCATCGGTTAAAATTAAGTAACCGTAACCGTAACAGCCTGTGAATGTCCCACTGCTGGGCTAAAGGCCTCCTCTCCTCTTTTTGAGGAGAAGGTTTGGAGCTTATTCCACCACGCTGCTCGAATGCGGGTTGGTGGAATACACATGTGGCAGAATTTCAGTGAAATTAGACACATGCAGGTTTCCTCACGATGTTTTCCTTCACCGTAAAGCACGATATGAATTATAATCGCAAATTAAGCACATGAAAATTCAGTGGTGCTTGCTCGGGTTTGAACCCACGATCATCGGTTAGGAGTCCGGCGTTCTTACCACTGGGCCACCTCGGCTCAGTTAAATTAAGTGATAGACTTAAATAAATAAATAAGCAGGATAGTGCAAACCCTGAATGCATTGTCACAATGAGTGAACAAATAAATAAAAGCAGCAAAAAGCACTAGCAGCAACAGCAGTCCACCGATCAAGCAGCCTCTCCTCAACAAAACAGCAGAGCCTCCAACAGCTCCAAATCAGCCACAATTCTTCAGTTGAGTCCACATTTTATTTTTTATATTCGCCGGGAGGGCAAATGACTCTACTCCACCTGATGGTAAGTGGTAGTAGATTCCAAACGTGACGACGGCCAGTACAGACGGGAAAAACGTTCTGCACTAGCCGTCTCCGACTTGCCGGCCCGCAAGATGCCTCTTCACGCCTCGTTTGAAGGAACCCGGGTTGTAAGAGGAGGGGAACACGTGAGCTGGTAAGGAATTCAATTTTTTGGAAGTGCGACAAAGAAAGGAGTTACCAAATTTCTTTGTTCGCGATGGAATTGATGTCACAGTTAGGCGGTGACATCGAGAACCAGCTCGCATGGACTTAAGAAAGAAGGGGGAAGCAGGAATTAGAGAGAATAATTCCTCAGAGCACTCGCCGTAATACAGTCGATAGAAAGCGCTCAGTGCTGCTATCTCACGACGCAATTGTAAAAGTTCAAGGGTGTTTGTGGCCTTTACGTCGCCAATAATGTACGGCACGTCGCTGCAACCGGTCCAAGGCCTCAAGTAGGTATATTACTTTGTAATGCAATATACAAAGTATATATAAAATTATAGAAAAATAAACACTCCCTGTGAACAAAATAACTTATTATCTATCTTGCATAAATACTAAGAAGGTCCTAAGAATGCCCTAGACACAGGAACAAAGAAAAATAAGTTAATAAAACCAAGTAATAACCTATACAATTGAGGTTATTAAAGTTAACTTTTAAAGTGTCAGAACATGGAAAATTAATGCTTAATTAGCAATAAAATAATATTAGAAAGCTACAACTATATTTAAATTAATGAAACAAAGCTTTTAAACAATTTAAATCACATTAGGATTCAACCCAGGTCACCTAGTACATTGACAAAGTCTATGTTCAGTTTTTGAACAAAATATTACGAAATTAATAAAAATAAATATTGACTATTGAATGTAATTTATGCATCAACTCACCTCAGGAGCGTTTAAATATGTAGAAATAAGGCAATATATGATTTATATTGCACGTGGCACGGTTTTGATACAAAGACTGGAATTAAACGAAGAATCGATTAAATACTACTTAAATAACAAATAATATGCCTCTACTAAACGAATACAATGTGTTTTACTTACGGTTTGGTAACCCGAACCTCTCAAATAAGTTTTACAAAGTGGATGACGTAGGTATTTTTTTTTTTTTTTTATAGAATAGGAAGGCGGACGAGCATATGGGCCACCTGATGGTAAGTGATCACCAACGCTCTTAGACATTGGCATTGTAAGAAATGTCAACCATCGCTTACATATCCAATGCGCCACCAACCTTGGGAACTAAGATTTTATGTCCCTTGTGCCTGTAATTACACTGGCTCACTCACCCTTCAAACCGGAACACAACAATATCAAGTATTGCTGTTTTGCGGTAGAATATCTGATGAGTGGGTGGTACCTACCCAGACGAGCTTGCACAAAGCCCTACCACCAGTAAAACCCAAAAAAAAGGTAACCCTCCGTTAGTATAATTTTCTATATAATCTGAAACGAATATAAAAACCAATATGTGAAATATACCAACAATATATTCAATGCCAATAATTCACTATATTCAACGAATATACTTACAAAAAGGAATATATTTAATCGTTTAAAACTGACAGGCGTCGGTAAGCGACCGGCGCCTGCTCAACGATCAAAAGGACGACCGAACGGCGAACAACGCAGTGCTGCCATCTCTCAAATAGCATAGATAATAAATGTCGAAACATTGAATGCCGATTCGATAAACGTAATTTATTTTATAAACCGCTTAGATTAGGTAAAATAAATAAAATATTTTAATAAAATTAAAATATTGAAAAATTGAAATTTTTAGGATTACAAAGGTACCTAGTAATTAAACTGGTTCACTCACTATTCAAACCGGGACACATTAAATATTGCCATGTGGTGGTAGTATTTGTGATGAGTGGGTGTTAACTACTCAGACTAGCTTACACCTACTGCCAAGTTTAAAAAGATTATTTACTTGTAAGAGCACTCATTTCATGTTGAAACTGCTATCGATCAAGTTAATTCACAATTTAATTTCAAGTTACAATGTCAGACGATAAAATTAAGTGCAAACTTTGTATAGCGGATAAGTTTATTTTTGGACTCGCTTATTTATTTAGCTTAATAAAGTTGAGAACTTTCTCGTGCCCATTGTACCGTGATATGGGGGCTATTAAGGTAACATAAAAGTTCCTTTAACAGCGCACTTACTATTTGAAGGTAAACACACCAATATCAATATACTATGTACAGTCAGTATAAACATTCTTTGACAAATAGTTAATGCAATGTATTTAGATTTAGACTCCAAATGTTACGAAATTCAACCCAGAACATGATTATGATATCTCAGAAAATGATATCCAACTATAATAATGATGGCGTGTAAAGGATACCGGTATCAAAATAGCTTAACACACTAAGTCTGTTATCAACATTTTATGAGTAAGGTAAGGAGTAAATTCTTAGAAAGGCAGCATTTATTATTTTATAATATAATCTTGGAGAATAAATACAATGTAGCTATAATATGTATTGTTTAAAACCAGCTGTGAGACATTCACGAGCTTTTATTGTTAAGTGTTACACAAATAAGGGTTAACAAAATAAATATAATTTTTTTAAATAGTTTTTCACAAGCAATTTCAATTTTCATTGTAAAGAATTAAATTAAATGTAAAACTAGCACCGATTCAGAATGTAGGCTACCGGGATGAGTCGACTAGAAACACAGTAGTTACTTATATGCTATTGAAAAATAGCACGGCACAATAATATATGTTGTTAACTTTGCATTGTTATTGATATTATATGAAAGTGAGTTAATTTTTTTATTACACTCCCCCTGAGTGTAATAAAAAAATAGTACAGAATAGAACATTTTAAATAATAATTAATACCAAAGTTTTGAATGCGTGAATCTTAACCGATGACCGTGCGTTCAAGCCCGGCCAAGCACAACTAAATTTTCATGTTAAGCACACCTTTATAATTCATCTCGTGCTTGATGTTGATTGAAAAAATCGTGAAGGAACCTGCATGTGACTAATTTCACTGTAATTCTGATATATGTCTTTTCCACTGACGCGCATTGGAGCAGCGTGGTGGAATAAGCTCCAAAACCTTCTCCTCAAAAAGGAGAGGAGGTCTTACTCAGCAGTGGGACATTCACAGGCTGTTACATGTTACACTACTAATTATACAGAATGATTACAACGCATTCCTGCCATACGCTGCAGTTATTAATAAAATATAATCCAGCAGTTGGTTCTGTTACTATCCGACTATTAACTAGAATTAATTATTGGAGAGACTTCACGGTCTGCCTGCTGAATGTTTCGATTATTTAAATAATATATCACAATAAATACAACAAACGCGTGCTTAAATCCCATCCTTCATATGAATCGAGACCAATCAAATATTCATATTTTATTAAAGTAGGCTCGTGAAAGCACTTTTGAATCGTCGTTTTACATTAAATTAAAATTAAAGTAACCATCGGTTCAACTCGTGGATCACTTAAATGAAATACAGAGGTACAGTAATTAAATTGTTTTATACAATTATATCTGTTTGGTAAAAATAAATTATCACAAATTTCGGTCAATAAATTTATAATAAACTACATCAATGAATGCATATTCAAGTAAGAACAAGCAAGAAACTGCCTTTTATCTTAAATCTCATGAAAATGCTCTTTAAGTTTCTCACGTGTTGTGTACACAGGCTGACAATAAAAACATCAAGCGGGCACTAGCGCTGTAAATATTTCAGCACAAAACGACTCTTTCGCGATCCGAATAAGACATTACAAGGATAAATGCCTCTTTGATGTCTGACAACAATGAACAGAACAGGCGACTCACGCTTAGCACACGCACGCAAGCACGTGTAACATTATCACACACATACAAGTGTTATATGAGAAGTTAATACAACAAACGAATTCGTTTCGATAGAAAATAATCGCTGAATTATAACTTACTTGCGGATGAGAGTGAACTTTAAAGATTGGATTGTAATGCGTTATTTTTAAATATATATTTTGAAAAGCGACCGATGTAAAGTTTAATTTTGAGTTAATGTTTTTATGCAAACGTGATGATCATGATAGATGTTAATAGAAAAGTTCAGTTATGGACATGGTAAAGTATAGTTACAACCTGTTAATATTCCACTGTCGGGATGTCCCTTTCTTTTGAGGAGAAGATTTGTGGAGCTTATTTCACCTTCTGCTCCAATGTGGATGTGTGTTTTCTGAAACTGTTCAGTACAAGATAAATTGTAATCTCACATTAAGCATTTGAAATTTCGTAGAAGCTAGCCCGGGTTTCAATCGGCAATCATTGGTTGTGATTCCAAATTTTCCATCACTGGGCCATTTCGGCTCATATGAACATTGGTATTATAGAAATTAAATAATCTCTTCTTACTTCGTTAATCCGCAATTATTATGAACAGAATCTAAGATGTTATGTTCTTTGAGTCTTTAATTAATTAACTAACAATTTAAGTCAAACAGGTACAGAGTCGCCCACAGACCTGCACCTTGTCTAAGGGATAGGTTGTATTATTTATTAAACAACTCAATTTCAAAGGATTCTAATTATAAAATATTTGATCGTATTATTCATTTTTAACAAGCTTAGTATGGTTTTGTATTCATCGTTTTCTACTCAGTTCATTGCGAGTTTGCTGTTAAAAATAAAGAGGTGCTTGGAAATTTTCAGTTGAGAGTTTTATTGTTCGTACAAGCCGTAAATCTGATTTCATTTGTAGTTTTTTTCTTTTTCTCCCTTCTTGTTGAGATCAA